>NW_011500149.1:182983-190895 GCF_000495115.2 Populus euphratica | reverse complement strand
ATCAATCATATCTCAATGACGGTGGTTATGAGTAGAGCTGCACGTGCAAAGAAATAACATTTTGTACCTCTCGTATGGGATCTACTTTTATCAATGTCAGACGAATCATTTAATGATTCTTACCAACGCATTTTACCATCTGCCACACTGACACATCAGTACCCAGTACGCAGAACTTGAGGAAAAAATGCAAAAATAAATAAATATCTCACCTTGTTTTCCAAGCAAAGAGGATTTTCTATGATTGACTTCGTCAGCAAAACTAACTGATAAAGGGCCACACTTGCACTTTCATAATGGGTGACTGAAACTCGGATCTCCACCTCAAAATTAAAGCCAAATAAAAGAATACAGGATACATGGGACAAATAACTCGATTGCTGACCATTTACATCCATCTTTATGAGTCATCAAGTTCATTTCATAGTCAGGCTATAACCAGGCTACATGGTTAGGATGAGAGCTATGAACACATAAATGGCAAAGGGTAATAATGAAATGAAAACCTTAAGAATAAATTTCCATTGCCTCAGCTTCAACACCAATGAAAGAACGTTCCAAAATTGAGATTCTGTAGAGAATGGAAGGAGCGATCCTAACAGTTACAAGTGCCTCAATCCAATTCCTGCTTGCTCTTACTTTTCATTTTAGCCTTAAACCTTGACTTTGCCATTAGTGTCTGTACTGTGTTTAAGAAGTTCCCAACCGCCATGAAGACCAGAAGGATACCACAGAAAATAACCTGCCAGAACAATATTATGTCACTAGATTGCATTCTGCAAATTTGTACCGGGTACAGTTGCAAATTGATAGATAGCAAAAGTCTATCTTAAAATGGGGCAAAGAAAGTTATGAAAGCTTACCTGCCATTCAGAGGCGACCCCTTTGAATGCAGTCCTCAGCAGCTGTAGTCCAACATATGCCTCAAAACCCTGAAACAAGTCCAGAAGCACACACGGCTAATCAGGTCAAATCTCAATTCCAGATGCACATACAATATAATCGTTGAACTCCGGACATCATGCTTATTTCAACAATTCAAATGTGAAAATTACTTGTAGTAGAACACACTAATTGCACAATCATTTGATGAAACCTAATGCTTCGTCAATTTCTTTCAAACACATGAAACAGGAGAGGATGCCTGTTGATGCTTTGTTAAACGGGCACAAATCCTGCCAACCCAAATGAGCCACCCATGACTAAACTAGAATTTCCAGCCTGTTTTGAATCCTCAGAATTTGAAATAAATGAAATCAACTCAACACCATTTACCCAATTATAGCGTTCAGAAAGCCCTAAACAACTGAAATGAATTCTATTTGTTAAAACCAGTAATTTCTGTACAATTGCAAACAATCGCACCCTTTTGCATATCCAATGGGGTGCAATTTGCTTCAGAGTTGACCGTTTAGAATTTTATCCCCAAAACACCCTTTTTTTAGGGCAGTTATGCATTATTTCCTCTTGATATTTTTGGAAGGTTCATGAAGGCTAGGATTTTTTTGTTACAAGGGTTTGCTTAACCATTTAAGGGATGCTATGATGTAAGGAATTATTATTAGTCATTATTGAGACTGTATAAGAAAGAGTTCTTTCTTTTTCCTGGCCATATACCACATAGGACCAGCCATAGCCTTGGTTGTTTTTGATCTCTTTCACTCTCTTTACTCACATCAATAAATAAAAGGGATCAGTTAAGTCGGAAGAAGATGTTTGAGGAAGAGGGAGAGTTGGGTGAATGATGTAGTTGGAGTAACTCAATTCAAATGAATACCAGATTTTGAAACATATTCCAAACTAAAAATTCAACTAGAGAATCAATTCAATTCAATCTACTTCAAGCATTAAAATCAATTCTAGTCTAGTATTGGTTCCAAACAAGCTGTTCATTATATTCCTTAGCCTACTTCATTGGAGTAGCATGTCTTCACATCAAATTTAGTTTCACAACAAAAGAACAAGAGTTTATTAACCCACCAACGTAATTTAGTGAAAACAATGGCCTTGGTCAACCAGACTGCTGAACACATTCATGGCTAGTGATATGATATAAAATTGCTATCAGATTAATACATTGCTTCATTTACTATACAAAGTGTATGCAAAATTAGTTGAGGCAAAAAATTCTTGATGAGTAACGCTTATGATTAGTGGATAGATGCAAAGAGCAGGCCCCATCTGTATACTAGAAAAACAGGTGAGAAGTCGCACAAATACCTGCAGAATGAAGAGAATAGGATACAACAGCCACAATTGCCCATCCACCCCAGCTGTTTCTCCCCAGACAACATCCATTCGCTTAGCCTAAAATAAAAATTAACAAAACGATTGGAACTATAATGCACTAATTAAAATGCATCTGAAGTAGAGACAATTCCTATCCTGTGCATTAGACCTGTAATAAACAAGATTCACTATACCACACAATTCACAAGAATAAAGACAAAAACAGACTGCGCCAAAAGTAAAGCACCCAGCGATTCTTTGCAGGGCATAAAAGTGATTTTAGAAGGATACCTTTCCCAATGCAATACGAGTATAAAGTCTCTGGCGTTGATATCTATTTTGCAAAAGCATTGCTACTCCTTGCATCATAGCCCATTGCAAGAACAGTTGAACCCCTCTCTGCACAGGATTTAAGGAATGGTTAACAAATAAAAATAGAAAATGCATTTAGAATCTATTGGGAAAAGAAAAAAAAAGCAACCTGCTTCTGAGCACAATTTGGTTGTCCTTTGATATCCCAAGTGAGACTAACAAGGGCCATAATCATCGCACAATAGTGATGGTATATCCACCTACAAAGGCATATTATCTACTTCATTGAGATATTCTTGAGCCAGTTCAGGGGACAATACTATCTAATGAAACTGGCATTTCCATGCATATTGATGAACATCATATTTATGTGAATGCTATAAGAGAAGAACAAGCCTAATGACGTGGGGAAACTTCTTCAAAATTCTTGACTCGATACTCTTGGCATAATAATGTTTATTGAATTGTTTCATTAATGATTAAGATTTTTGATGTTTTAAGGAGTTTAAATGAGTCCAAAATGCAGTTTTGTAAAACAAGCATGAATTTTAATCTAACTGCTGGATCAAGCTAAAATTTGACATGGGATTTTGAGGCAAAAAATTTTGAAGGTTATGTTTTCCATTAGGTTAAAATTTCATGATGATCGAAGATTGGGATGACAAGGCTCAGAAGTTACTATGCAAAATTGTTTTTATTTACCTTGTTGTATTTGGATTCTTTTTCCTTAATTAGATTAAGACTTTCAATTTAATCAGTATTTTACTATTTAGAAATCATAAAGCTAGATGGATTCTGCTAGTTAGGTCGAGTTTTAATTAGAAAACCTTAACTATAAAGGATTTTAGGTCTAAGATTAGTATAACTAGGGGTGTCTAGTTTATTTTTAAAGAGGATTCAGACTTACAGACTTCTAATACTAGAGTTTTCTCTAAATTTCTGTATAGCTTAGGTATGTAACCTTAGGACTTGAGAACCCTAAATAATATCTATGTTATACGCTCGGCCAATAGATAGAGACAGTAGCAACCCACCCCGCGATGCAGGGGTGGTGGCCCTCCAGGACTTGATACAGGCTCAGGAACATAAACTAGAATGTTAGGGACGAAGGTTTCATCATTTAGAGCAAACCACAGCAAATTTAGTTTGGCTAATGGGAGACACAAACAGGGCTCTTGACGACAGGAATTTGCCTAGAGACTTACTTCAAGGTAGGCCAAATCCCATACCTATTCATGAATTTGATGGGATTCCTTTCTGTGATGCCTTTTGTTCAACCTTCTAAAATAGCAAGCAAGAAAATTGCAGAGGAGGTGTCATCTCTTCAAAGTAGACAATTTCAACATTACAACAGTAATAACACCACCGCTGCAAATACTACTCTACTTATAGATGTTTCATCTACTAATGGTGAGAAAGAAAACAAGAAAGCTCTTAAATTAGTATCTTATAGTGATTCTAAAAATCTTGCAAACAAGGACATGGTGTGCATGGTAATTTCTGAAAATTCTTCTAAAGATATCATGAAAGGTTATATTGAAGTTTCTTTATATGCTAAGGTTGAAGTATTGGAAGTCATTGATGATGATGAGGAGGTTAATTTTAAAGTAAAAGAATGTGACAAGAAACTACAAGTGGACTTCATAGGAATGAAAAGTATAAACATTAAATATGGATTTTTCTTTGGCATGCACATCATAAATTAAAATTTGAAGTTCATAGATCAAAGACATGTTATTTCATGAAAATGTTGACTACAATGTTATATTCAAAGTATTTGCTCCCTTGGAGTGGAAGAGTTCAATTCTTGACAGATAACTCGAGGATGAGTTTTTCAGAAGTAGAGAGGACTGACGTAGAGGAAATTTCTTCAATATTCTTGGCATAACAATGTTTATCACATTATTTCATTGATGGTTAAGTTTTTGTGTTTCAAGGAGTTTAAGAAGAGTTTAGGATGCAATTGATAAAAAAAACATATAATTTTTAATCCAACTATTGGATCATGCTAAAATTTTAACAGAAGATTTTGAAGGTCCTATTTCCTATTTATTAAAATTTCATGTGTAAGATTGTTTTTATTTACCTTGTTGTATTTGGATTCTTTTTCCCATTTAGATTAAGATTTTCAATTTAATAATCCTAATGTTAGATAGATTATATTAGTTAGGTAAGTTTTAATTAGGAATCCTTTCCTATAAAGAATTCTAGGTCTAGGACTAGTATAAATAGAGATACATAGTTTATTTTCAGAAAGACTCAAACTATTCAAACTTTTAATAAAATTCTAGAGATACAGTTTAGGTATATAACCTTAGGGCTTGAGAACACTAGCTTTTATTCATGCTATACAATGCATCACCTAATGTGAGAGCAAAACAATTAAGTAGAAATAGCTCAAAGGAATGGAAAACTGAAGCTATATAGATCACAAAGCTGAAAATATGAAGAGCTTATAACTCTTTAAGTTGTAACCCACTTGAGATTCTCTTGCCTACTATTATATGGTTTAGAAACCCAATGAACTAGAATATTATAAGGTTTCCAACATTCATTTCCTCATTATATATTAGTCAGTGATGAAAGGAGACATGGAAACTCAAAATCAAGTTTTTCAACCACATATAAGAGAGATGGTGTCAAAAGAAGAAACAGGTTTTGCATTAACAGGACAGAAAGTCTGTAAATGATTAGTTTCTATAACCGAACACAACTGAGCTACTGCTCCTAAAATATTATATTCAGTTTTTAGCAGATGAATGCAAATTTAAGATTTCACCTATTTCTTGAGGTGAAAGGCCCTTTCAACCCTTTTTAGGTTTCTTCTCTTGATCCATTGTTTGAAAATGTCAGCAACTTAAATTTCATGACCTCAAAACATGCAGTGGAAACTAGAAAAATTAGGTAAATACCCAAAGATTATGCTTCTTCCAGACGACATGAAACTAGATAAAAGCTAGTTTATAGGCCAACAATCGGCCCAGAGGAACAGCCTCATATGTCAATAGTCTTTCTACTAGGAAGAGTGGTTATTTTATGCATCGGTCATCATACACTACCAATCTAACATTCGAAGACATGGAGCCACCATGAAACGCCTTCTTCACGAGCTTTATGTTTCAGATTTTTTGTTTCTAATGCTCAAAAGCTACTTCACAAAATGACAGAAGTGTGGCAAGTTGTTTCAAAAACAACAGAAAATATTAGTTCCTGGGACTGCTACAGACATCTAAAACTATCATCTGTATGCAGAGTGCCCAGCAACCAGGATCAAGCACTACGTGCCATCAACCATTATGCTTTGGTACTCAAATCCCCAAGCAAAAATCAGTATAGTTTATAGCTAAAACATCATTTCCACCGTAATAGTGCTGAGTGCACCAAATGATTCTATCCACTGAATTATTGCTGTGATCCAGGAAGAAAAAGGTATGATAATTCCATGGCTGGAAGAATGTGGTACATTGACAAAAAAGCTTGCTTAGGATTGAAGTTGCAAGAAAATAGGTAGACTTATTAGCTGCATCAAATGAGAATAGCAGATTCTTTTAAAATCATGGCATTTGTGTAACTCAAAAATGTGGAAAGCATGATCAGATGATTGATAATGACCAATGGCGAGCCAAACAATTATCAGAAGTTAAGATTGCAGATTTAATGACACCACAGGACCATAAATAAAAAAGCAGGAAGATAATGAAAATAAATACTCTTCATTAGCCAGGTCAAGGTAAATTCATCAGCGGGCTTCCTGGTTGCAAACAAAAAGTCCACATGTTTGATCAATTTGTATGTCTTCAAGTCAAAGAAAGGAAGTTAATTTCTTTGTTATTTCCTTTATTGACTCCAGCGCAGTAAACTTGGAAATCCTCCTAATCGGTCCAACTACAATTTTAAGGAAACAACTCCTTCACAAGGCACAATGCAATGAACCTGCAGCTACAATATTTTGAACCAAGCCAGAATGCTCAAAAAAAAATTCTTCCACTAAATTCTAATCACTTCAGACAGCAATTTCATGATTCCCCATCATACTGGATATCCAAACCTACCCAAGATAAATTACAGCCACGGACATCTTTGAAAATTTCACACCCCTTTATTTATGTCTCAAATCAAAAGAAATGAGTTCAGTTAACATAGTCATGGCGCTAATTATCTGAATAATCTCTTGATTTCAATGCATCTCATCCAAATTTATTCCAAATCATTATCGTTTTGCATCCAAAACGCTATAAAGGCCAGAGCTCAGGCAACATGTTAAAAACCAGAAAAGCCAGGATTGCAAATACCATGGACGAATATCACTTCCATTGGCTCTCAATATGTTTTCTCTCAAAGCCAATCCAGTGTAGAGAAACAACAGCCAGGCCTACCAAAGCACAGCCCAAAAATGTAAAAACTTGATCTTGAACGAAGAAATGAGCCAAAAACATCAAAATCCCTCGATTCCTGAAATAACCAGCAATTACCTGATACAATTGAACCGGAAATGTGGGCAAGCACCCATTCCAAACCCAAGATCTTAAACACAGTAAAACCGATGGGAAAAGAAGAAACAAAAGCGCAGTCCTATCCTGCTCCCAAAGAAAAACAGCACTGTAAATTATACATAGCTTTCACAATCACTTTCAATATCAACCTTTCCAGAAAAAAATAACGGAAATTTAAGAAAAAATAAAGCGTACCCTGTAGCTGTTATACTCCTCTTTAACCTTCAACCGCACATCTTTGCGAGAGGCCCGCACATTAATCGGTCCCAAAAACATTTTTAGAAAACGCCCTGCATGCATGCATGCATGCATCAAAAACATATCTCATTAACATTTCCATGGATTACGCTCGCCTGAGCAGAGTTCTGATACGATCTAGTGCATTATTTATTCATTAACCATTAATCAAATTTTAAATCCATAAAAATGAAATCAAAATAAGAAGAGACCTTGAGGCTTTGAAGGAAGAAAAGCGGAAGCATCTCCATCAGTCATAATACATCTTGCTTTCTGTAAATCTTCTTCAAGCTAAAAAGAAAACAACATAAAACCAATCAATCAATCAATCAACCAGGAAAGCAAGAGAGATCCAATTTACACTCGAAAGCAGAGCAAATATTCAATCTAATTAATTGCCTTGGTAACTAATTTAGGAGCGAGGCGATTGTTGCGGTTAAGGAGAGAACGGCAACGGCGAACAGAGGATTCGAGAGAGAGAGCTTTCTGTCGAAGAGATTGTTCATCATGTGAAGATTTGGCAATTAAAGAAGCTGCGGTTTCTTGCAACTCCTTCGCTTGTTCCACCACTCGAGCTACCTCTTCCTCCACAGTATCCTCCGCCGCCGCCGGACTATTATTATTGTTGTTATAATTCGTCG
>NW_011500149.1:165021-182925 GCF_000495115.2 Populus euphratica | reverse complement strand
CCCCCCTCGAGCTACCTCTTCCTCCACAGTATCCTCCGCCGCCGGCGGACTATTATTATTGTTGTTATAATTCACCGCCGTAGCCATTAAACGAGGTGGGGCTGGCCCTCTTCCTCCACAGTATCCTCCGCCGCCGCCGGACTATTATTATTGTTGTTATAATTCGCCGCCGTAGCCATTAAACGAGGTGGCGCTGGCGCCGCTGCTGCTGCTGCTGCTTCAATTTATTTTGGTTTTTAATAAGGTAATGTTCTATGTGATGTCACTGTCTTTTTGGAAAGATAAATATTATTTTTTTCAGTGTTTCTCTAGATGCACACTCTTATGCATCTGGAGTCTACATCATGTTTTGGAATTTATTTATTTATTTATTCTGGTTTTGTATCCTCTGTACTGTACTGGTGTACGCATGAAAACAAAATTGAAGTAGTTAAAAATGTTTTTTAAAAATATTTTTATTTAAAAAATTAGATTTCTTTAGTTTTGAAGTTATTATATGAAAATTATAGCAAATTATTTACAATAAATCATCACATAATACTAAAAAAATTAATTTACTATTTTTTAAGCCATGTATTTTTATTAAAATATATATTTTTAAATTAAAAAATAAATGATAACTTGTTCAAGACCTCATTTTAAACCGGTTTTATATTAAATTAAGTAAAAATTAACTCATTCAATTATAGATCAACAAATAATTTGATCTTGTTTAGAAAAAATTTAAATAGAATAAAATAATATTATTTTATGTTTTTTAAAAAAATCATCAACCGATACTATTTTGATTTTATTTAAATGAACTCGTTTAATTTATTACTTAAATTTATATCCAGTCCAAAAATGAGTTGAACTTAATTATCTAATATATTTAAAAGAGTTTTAGTTGTTTCTTTTAAATATTAAAATATATTATTTTAAATTATATTTTAAATCTTATTTTTATTAGTTATACAGGTTATTTTTAAACTCGTTAAAAATCAATTAAATCATATTAATATAAATTTTATATAATTTAATTTTAAATTTTGTGTGATTTTAAGGTTAACATATTATGTGATTTCAAGATTAACACTTTCAAATGAGATTAATAATAATCTCAAGTAGTTCTCAATTATTTAAATTTTTTTCTAAAATTTTAAAAGTTATTGATTCAAGCAGTAACATAGTTACATTAACTTTGTTTTAGATATATGTTTTTTTATGGATTAGATATTTTTTAAGAAAAAATTATATATATTTAGAAAAGTATTAATATAATAAAATTATATAATATACACTATTTTTAAAATTTAAGGAAAAAAAAAGTATATTTCATGAAATTTAATTAAAATGAATTAGCTTTCGATTAGAATTAAATTACCTAAAAATTTTCAAGATTGTCTTTTTTTTAAAAATAATCTTTATCAGTTTTAAAATATTAAATTGATTATGTAATTTAAAAAAAAATATTATAAATTCCCACAATGGAAGGGGGTTGCTGTTGATATATAAATTGTAACCGTTGATGTCATGAATACTCGCAGGAGTTGATATCAATGAACTCAGTTGATGCATCATGCATGCATTTGTATATGCCAGGTATATTCTCCTGCCGTCGACAGCGGATTGATATTAATTGTTTTTAAATATAAAAAAATATTAATAAGATAAAAAATATATTTTAAGTATTTTCACCACATAATTAAACTAAACCTAAATATTTTTATCTAGAATCATACTAGAATTAAAAACTTTAGGGTTTAGACCCAATAACGAGCAAGAATATCTCTACACATACATACAATTGATAATTAGTAACAATTCAATTATAATATACATATACATGTTGCATTATATAAAAAATAACATAACTATATATTTAGTTATATAACAAATAATCAGATTTGATTATCAAAAAACATCTTATCAATTGAATTAAAAACTCGGACACTGCCCACTCATTAGATATGTGAAATATAAATTAATAATTTTTTAATTAAAAATAAAAATATAATATAAAAATATTAAAATATCTCCATGATCCTTTTCATCACATGATATATCCATATACTTTTATTATCATAACTATCATAACCCACGATAAGCTATGTCTAGAATTACTTAGAAATCCCTGTGCTGTCTAGTTTTCTTTATAATAATTAGGCTGTATTGAAGGATAAAACTATAGGAATACAGATGAGAGTCATGGCCTCTACAGGTTTAATATGGTTACTCAAATTTAATAGTTATTTCATATAAATCTATTTTAATATAAAATAACCCTTTTTTTAGAAAGAAAAATATATATTGTAGTTCAAAATCTATAGCCACTGTATAATCTTTTTTGGAATGATTTTTATATTGAAATATGTTCCTAGGCTTTTTAAAATTTTGAATTTCTAGTTCTACTTTTTTTTTAAAAAAAAAAAGAAGAAGAAGAAATGATAACGATTCACATGCATTGCCTTTCTAATTGGAAAAAAAAAAAAACATACATTGCAAAAGGTAAAAAATACCCTTTAATCTTAGGCTTAAAAATCTTTATTTTAACGATAATTTTGTAATCTCATAGTGTATTTTAATTATTTATTAGTTTTTGTGATTATGCAAATACCAAAGTGTTCCTTAGCTTTAATTATAATTAAAAAAAAATATGAAAATACAAAATTAAATCTTGACTCTAGGTTTAAATTTTCTACTTCCAAATAATATTTAAGTAGTTTTACCATGTAATCAAGATGAAAGAAATACTTATTTGTCATTTTTTTTTACAATAACAAATAAGCTATGTTAAAAGATATCAATATATTTATAAGATATCAATATATTTACAAGCATGTTTTAAGTTTTTTGGGTGGAGCAGTAAAAACACAATTGCGTCGTTTCAATGAATGATAATAACGAGTTTAAAGCTATAATAATGTTAAGTTTTATTTTTTAATAAAAATTGTATTATTTATAAACTAAAATGATAAAAAATTTTATAAAAACAATTCCATGAAATACATATATTATAAGAGAAATCACTATATTTAATCCTCATATTATTTTGTTTAATAAAATAGTATGTGGTAGTGATTATTTTTTAAAATAATTAATATTTTAAAATAATATTTTTTTATATTTTATATTAACACATTAAAACAATCTACAAATATTAAAAAAATAAATTTTAAATCAATTATTAAAAAAAACATAATCAACCCCATCAAAATACCAAACGGGGTCCATTATGTGCGAGACGATGAAGTTGGCGCACCTACATCTCGAGGGTAGGTGGCAGACAACCCTTAAGAGAATCTAACTTAAATTCATGGCCTCCATTTGTAAAGAATAGATAAGCTTCCCAAGATTTGTTTCATTATCGCGACAATAAATTAGCGAGTGCAACTGCGCAACTCAGAGGAAGGCAGCCAGTCTTTGAAGCTTCAATGTAACTGCCAAACATTTATAAACCAACCAGATTGGTCTCCATCCATGTGTTAGGCCGGGTTAATTCCTTCTTCACTTGAAGAAAAAATGATTTGGCATGCTAGCATTAAAAAAGCGTTTTCTTTTATTATCTCCAGTTAATTTTATAAACTTGGTTAAATAAATAATATATAAAAAACAAAGATAATATTAAAAATAACTTAACTTCACCTGAATCATTCGACCATACTTATAACGTGATCATAAAAATAAAATAACTTTATAAAAAATAAATTAAATAAAATCTTGAAGATCATCTTAAATTCATTCAATATTAAAGAACAAAACTTTATAAAAAAAAATTATAAATC
The DNA here is from genome assembly GCF_000495115.2 of Populus euphratica. NCBI lineage: Eukaryota > Viridiplantae > Streptophyta > Magnoliopsida > Malpighiales > Salicaceae > Populus > Populus euphratica. Next base: position 179,161 of record NW_011500149.1, on the reverse strand, counting down.
AATTTGAGTGAAATTATCAAGTTCATAATCCATAATATGAGATTAAGATAAACTTATGAGATTAAGATAAATTTAAAAAGGAAATCATGAAAAAAATAGCTAAGTTTGATAAAAAAAAATTTAAAAAAATCAATACACCTTGCGTACCCAGATGTCATGGCTATGATTTGGATAAGATCAAGACAGAGTTCATCAATTGCCATTTTCTTATGTGCTTGTTTAAGGGTATGTAGCTTGAGCAAGCTTCCTCTGTGATGCCAGCACTCTGTGTATTGGTAGTGTTTAATATTTCACTCACACAACTAGGCTGGAACAGGATAGAAATAGGAATATGTAGATTTGTTTAGCTTAATTCTTTTCTTAGTAGGTAAGCTGCATTTCTCAAATTAAGAGAAACAACAAGAAGTTCATCAATCTTGGGTTTTAGTTAAGACTAACAATAGATAAACACAGGAAATTTCAAGCTCAAGAAACAACCTAGCCTGACAAAATCTTGATATATGAAGCCATGTTTCATCATCAAATCTGTGATGGCATCACGAGTCCTGAGGTAGGTAGTAGATTCTTAGATGCCATTGCCACGCAGAGTAGAAGAAATCTAGCTAGCTTTAAACCTGGTGGTTGTACACTTGCTAGGAAGTTAGGTTTTAGTTGGCCAAATCAAAAGGCTGGTTACTCAATTTTCTTCACCATGCACAAGACAGTCTCCTCACAAGCCCTGCCTCTCCCAGTTCCTTGTAAAATAAGCGTTTTGCTCTCAAGGAAACGCACTCCTTGTGAATACTTGGATTTTGCTTATGGTTTTAGGCAGGGATTACAATTACAATCGACCATTCGGGTATTCGATATCATCTCATCTCTTATTGATATTGAAGTGCTGACCTATAGTTATGGAACTCCAATCCATTTTCATCCCTAGTTTTGAATGTTCTTCTGAACCTGCAAAATTATGTAAAGAACTCAAGAAAGAAAATCTATATTTTTTGAAAACCAACCTCTCAGAGCTAGTCTAACTTCCACTATGAAGATGACAAGAAATGTGGAGGAAATAAATTTATCTTCATTGATGAAACACATGACCCAAATATATGGCGGAAAAGCCTATCCGCACTCTCATCCAGAAATATCCTGGTAAAAACAATCTGATTCAACATCACGATTCCCAGAAAGAGAATAGAAAGAAAGAGAGAGCATAAAGAAGGGCACCGGGAAGAGAGAAAAAACGATACTATACGGCCTCTACTGTTGTTTTTGCTTAGCTTCACCAGTCCAGTAAGTTTTGACAGCAACAAGAATTTTCTCTGGATTAAAGGGTCCACTTTCATGGTCCATGATTTGGCTCTTCCATCTCATGCCATTTGTTATAGTCTGAATCTTCACAAGAACCTCTACTGTATCCCTGAATATCACTGTCCCTTCTGGCCTTAGAATTCTATCCATCTCCAGCAGAATGTGGGTTATGTCACACCTTCAAGAGAGAAAAATCAAACACAAATTCAATCACAAGATTGTAACTTACAGGATCATGGTGATCAAAGTCAGTTCTTCAACATTCAAGTTTTACCTGTCCTGATATATACTGAACACCCCGCCAGCATGGATGAGATCATATGTTCTTGGATATGTTGAGACTGCCTCACACCAATCCTGATAAGAGCCAATAAACCCCCGTTCATAGATCACACAAAGTGTGTCTGGATTTGAATTGGCAGGTACCACATTCATAACCCACACTGGATATTTTACCAAGGCCGCCGCAAATCCTCCTAGTTGTGCATTCATGTCCATTATGTTCCGGAATCTGCCTTGGGTGAGAGGACTAATGAAATTCTTATAATGTGCCACTCTATCCTTCCACAGATCATTATCCTCCTTAAATTTCTCAGCATTGATTCCTGGAATAGAACCACTGTGAATTCTTGGAGGGACAGCGAATGCACGTGCTGGCCATTTCTCCACTACACCACCAGCAACTTCATCCGAGCTGCTTACCTCTGGCAATGGAGTTATGCAATCTTCCATATCTTTATACCTTTTTTTTTTTTTGGCATAAAGCACATGCATGCATAGGTGTTAAATGAAAGGTTTTGGCATATCAAAGATAGGATATGAAATAGCATGAAAGATGGGCATTGAGAGAATACCAGGCAGCATCTGGATTGTCTGACTTGCATATATGTGGTGTTTTATAGATCTTCCTGCTTGCAATGCACTCGATGTGGTTAAGGGGCTTTTGCCAGACTGAAAGATCACCCTTTTCAACCACTTTCTTCCAGCACAGGCGCTTGGCTACATCCTCAATAGCATCCTGCTCTTGCTTCAAGTCTTCTTGGGTTCTTTCCCAACCTCTCCAGTGTTTCTTCCAGCGAATAGGAGGACCAGATAGAATCCAGTAGCCACCAGGCCTTAAAACTCTATCCACTTCAATCAGATACAAACCATCTGTGAAATGAAAGAAAACAACATGCTTGAATCAATGGAAGTTTTGTTGAACCACATTGATATACCAAATATTGATATACCAAAATTTTGTGGTTGTAATTGAGCTCCATTTTTATTAAATCATCCTGTTGTGCAGAAGTCCATGCTTTATATGTTGTTCAAACACAAGTGCAAGTTAAAATTGAGGGTGTACCATTTTGATGCCATGGTATCAAGCAACGGGAACAATGAGCCATGTCAAAAGCCCTTGCTGGGTAAGGAAGCCTTTGTGAAGCCATGATACCAATCATACCAGGAACTCCCCTCTCCAATGCAAACCAGACCTGTGCTTCATGTGTATCCCTTGGTGCAAAAGACATTGATATAATGTCCCTCTTCAACAGGTATGCACCCCAACTCGCAACCTTAACACCCACAACAAAGACATAAACAATACACGTAAGGTTTGGAATGCTGATAATTCTCATGGAATATAACACATGTTGATTAAGCTATTTGGATAAGATACGAAAACAGATGTTGAGTAGAAAACATGATATTTTGGCAATTAACTTACACCACAGCCTGTGTCAATTGCAGTTCTGATGCTTCCATCAGTAAGAGGAATGAGCTCACTAATGTCATCAATATAAGCATCAGCTCCACGGGGGAACATGGTGCCTCCACCGGGGAATCTAAATCGGTCACCCTCAACTTGAATCCAATTCTGCACAGCCTTTTCAATGCTAAGCTCCTTATGGGGAATGTTATCATACCAGGCATAATCACGGCTTTGTGGCCATTTAAAAGGGGTCTTATATTTAGGAGGAGCAGGTATCAAGCAAAGAAGCAATTCATCCTTTGTTGGGCAATGCCTCTCTCTATATTTCAACATGTTCCTATCAAATTTCCTTCCCCTTCGAGGATCTTGGCAAGGAGTGTACTCACTATAGGACATGTCGCATGGTGGAATCTCATTAACTGAATCAGTGTTGTTGAACTGAATCTGATGATGGCTATTAAAGTCCAAGACAGCTGATTCTGATGATGGATTGGAACTAAGCCCGGCAAAGTTTGAAACATCACAAGCTACTTTAGTGACGGACTGGGCTAGATTTGTGGGGGCTGCGGTATGCTGCCAAGCTCCCAAAACATAGAACAAAACGCAAAGGCCACTGACCCCAAGAATCCAAGTTATGCGCTTTCTCTTTGCTTCTAGCTGATGCTGCTTTGGTGATCCATTTGCCATTTTTATTTCTAATCAACACTGCAAATATCTCAAACACAAAAGAAACGAGCGGAAACAGATTTAGAGACAGGAAGGTCTAGGTGATGGAATTGTTGAACAAGCAAACTCATCATTTTTATAAAGCTGTCAGCCTCATCAAAAAATCAACACTGCACGCCAAAAAGCTCCACTTCCACACATGGACTCATGATTTCATTATTAATTTTGTGAAAAGGAAAAGAGACATGCCGCCAATCTGGCCGAAAATGAAGGTCATAATGACACCAGCTAGCAACCTATTCATGAACTTACAGTGATCTGTAGAACCAATGAAGAGCTAGCACTGAAAAAGACATGACAAAATTCAAGGGCAATTTTCGTGATTTACTAAACAGAGCAAACAGAGAAGAGACAGAGCATGGATTGATTACTCTAAATTCCATCAGGGAAAAAACCCTTGAAGATGGAAATTAAGGGTAAAACAAACAAGTAAGCATTAAAAATGTTGAAAAAGAAAATAAAAAATCCAATGTGACAAAAACACAGCAAGATCATTACAACCCTAAAAGCAAACACCAACATGTAACAACATTTCTTCCGAGGAAGTTGCAAGATGGTGTAAGAAAGTTACAGATACAAAGCTTGCTTTTGTTCTCTTTTTTACCTCTAGTGGTTAGATAAGCAAAGCTTACCTCTTTCTAACAACATAAATTAGAGTGTACGAATCAATATTTTCCAACAGGAAATCAACTTTTTACAGCTTTTTTCCTTTCATCTTTCTTTCTTTAACCAACAAAACGCAAACCCACAAAGACAACCTCAACAGATCCACAAGAAACATATCTGTACATTTTCTTGAACTACTAAGAGAAGGGTGTCTTTTTTCTTTTTTTAAAAAAAAAGAACAGGGAGGCAGTAAGGAAGAAGAAAGTACAGTACCTGTAGAAGGAGATTCTCTCTCAGCTTAACAAACCCTTCGCTCAAAAATAAAAGAATAATCAAACAGGAAGCTACAAACTCAGCATGGGTATTCTTTAGCTTCTATCTAACTATCCTCTGATTAAATTACCAGCAATGACGAGAAAATTAATAAGAGGAAAAGGGAAAGATGGCTAAGGAAACCATCGAGCTTAAAAAAGGTCAAGAAGGGAACATGAAGACAAAGAGACAGAGAAAGGGAGTGGTTAAGGTTATAAAAATATGGAACATGTAAAGGAAACATAGAAAGTCTCCACCATTACAGGAACAAGGAGGTGGGGTGGTGGACTAATGAGGAGAGAGTGTGTGGTTCACTTGGATTATGTCTTTTGTTAATAAGTTACAAAAATGGAGGAAGGTGGTGACTGGTGCGCCTTGATCTTGTGGGATTTTGATTTAGTAAAAAACAATAGACAAGGTGGTGGCAGGTTCTGAGCATTCACAGGAGACTGACCAGCCTCTTTTCACTCCCCTTCGTCTAGTTCTTCTCCTTCACTAACTTCTATTCTATAATTGTCTTTCTACTTGTATTTTTTAAATTATTTAACCTTTTCCCCATCTTTTTAGGCTCGTAATCCTAACATCTAATTCAAAAGCCAGCTTAGCCTTTTACAATTACAATTATTACATTAAAAAAACATGAGCTGATGCTTTCAAGCACGTACATTATTATTATTATTATTATTATTATTATATTATAGATTATAGAAAATTCTAACTCAGTATGCGTCCACTATACACCAGGCCACAATGGACTTTCTCGTGTCTAAGACTTGGATGGAAGGTATTTCTATCTTTTCATATAAAATAATATTATTATTCTGTTATTTGATTGAGATCAATAGAAGCATTTGATGTAGATATATTTTGACTTTTTATAATAATTAAAAAATTGATTGGTGGGATGTTAGTCTTTTTAATTTTAAATGTATAGTGAAAAAAATATTTCACTTCTATTATCAACAAAAAATAAATAAACTTGTAGATTAAGGTGTTTTTTTAATATTTCACAAACTTTTAAATAATAAAGATATTTCTCTATCTTAAAGGTCAGAAAAATAACTGGGTTGTAGACCAACAGCGTTTTAGGATTTTATGGATTTTATGCAAAGATATTTTGATTTTTTTATATGTTTTTTAGTGATTAAAAAATTAATTGATAGTATGTCTATCTTTTTAGGTTTAAGTGTATAGTAAAAAAACCTATTATATCTCTATTGTCAACAAAAAATAAACTTGTTGATCAAGAAGTTTTTTTTGATATTTCATAGATTTTTAAATAATAAAAATACTTCTTTATCCTCAAGTTTATAGAATAATTAAGCTACAGACCAAAAGCATTTCAGATTTTTCATTTTCGAAGCAACAGAAAAAAATATGCATTTACCTTTTAAAAAAACAAAAGGCTAGTTTATGCATTGAGTGTTAATAAAAAAAAACTAGATATGCAAACTTATGGCCTAAAGCCTGGATGTTTTTAAGGAAAAATCCAGATATATTAGCCTTATTTAGACCTGGATGCATGGGCTTGATTTATTTTTTATTTTTTAAAAGAGATAGATAACATGTCTATTTTTTATAAGTAATTTCAATCTAAAAACATTTTACAAATATATTTTATAACATTTATAAATTAATTGTTTAACCTAAAAATTCCAAAAAATAATTCAAAAACCTGAAATTAAATAAGATTAAATTTGTCTTACTCGAATTATATCAATTTTCTTTAGATAATATTAAAATTCTAAACAAACACCGTCAAACTCATCTCATTACATGGAATATGTAAACTCCAAAATAAACTATTTTATTGATCTAGAAAGATAACTTTCTCTTTCAAATAAAATAATTCAAAAACCTGAAATTAAATAAGATTAAATTTGTCTTACTCGAATTATATCAATTTTCTTTAGATAATATTAAAATTCTAAACAAACACCGTCAAACTCATCTCATCACATGAAATATGTAAACTCCAAAATAAACTATTTTATTGATCTAGAAAGATAACTTTCTCTTTCAATTTATTATTTTTTTTCAGATTAGATATTAAATATATATATATATATATATCAAAATTAAATTGCAAAAAATTAAGAGCCCAAATGGGTATAATTTGCAAAAATAAAGGACTAAATTAAACTTTTTTTGAGAATTTTAAATAAACCATCTATTTTTTATGCCTTTTCCACACTAGTTATCGTTATTTTCACATTGTTCCTAATTAATAAATTTGAATAAATTATCATTCAATTTCCCCATAAAAGAATATAATTGTCAAAATAAAATAAAATTGAGGACTTGAAAAAAAAGTTTAATGAAGAGTGAATAACACACATATGTGTTTGATAATAACAATTAGAGTCTGTTTATTTATGTGGCAGCCTTTTCTTTTAAAGTAAAACACAAAAATAACGTGTTTAGTTAATGTTAAAATTTAATTTATTATTTGTGGAACCTATAAAAAATTGCATTGCCACCACAGATTTGCCGAAAACAGCTGAGAACTGCTCCTTCCCTTCTCCTACTGTCTTGATAATGAAAAATAGCTTCACTGTTCATAATCTTGGTCTATAGGAAAAAGAGAGGAGGTGATGTTGTAGAGATAAACAGATGGTGAAAGAAAGAGTGATGGGGGATCCATCGCTTTAGGTGTTGGCATGGTAGATGGACAATCAAAGCGAGCTAAGCCACAAAATATTGGGCACGCAGACGATGATGCTCGTTATGGGATAGCAGCCAGTGATGCTGTTGAAGAAGCAGATACACTAGCAAATACATTACTGGTTAAGCTAGTAGAGCTTGTGCTTGTAGCTAAGACATTCAGGTATATAAATGTTGGTGTTGGTGGTGAAAGTCCAGATAGATTTTTTTGTTAATTCTGTGATGAGAAACAGAGAAAAAAATACGAACCCAAAGGTAAAAAGAAACTCACTAAAAAAAATAACTCGGTCAATCTCAAGAACCAAAGAGAAAGGGATCTGCTAGTAAAAAAATGGTTTTTTGTTTTGAAAGATGTAGTGCTATGATTTGAAGCGATTTTTTAAGTACCTCCGGCCCGCCCTTGCTCAGAAGTGACTGTGCATATAGGAAAAGCAGCGAGTGCCGTTGTCAGCTTGTTCAAGATCCATGCACAATGATTTCATTAATATAATATGGTGAGTGAGTGCATTTTCATGCCCAAGTTGAGACACTTTCATGGTTGTTTTCACGATTGGATTTGTTTTTGAAGAAATTCCCCTTCTTTCTGCATTGAAAGGCACCCCCAAACCTGTGGGTGGGTCTGTTAATACCATAGTTGTTTGTTCACCGGGAGAACTGGGGATTTAAAATATGATTGGGGTTACCGGAACTTGGTTAAATAATTTTTAAAAAAGTTTTTATATTAACCTCTTGACCCAGCTTTTTTCTAAATTAGATTTTAAAATTTTATCCAGATCATGGATGATAAAAATAGTAAATATTGCTCGAAACCTGGACCAACCCATGTTAAAGTGAAAAAAAAAAAGAACTCTGCTAATCCAAATCTAACAAAGTCAGAATCTAATCATCAACTCATTTAATTTTTTTGTTTAAATAACAATGTTTTAATTTAAAAAAAATAGAATTAACCTTCTTATTTGAGTTTTTTTCTAATTAATTTTAAATTAGATTTTAAAATTCTACTCAGATCAGATCACGATAACTATAGTAAATATCATTTACTTTTTTTTAGCACGAGCAATTATAATGAAAGAGGTTAGGAGAAACAGATAGGAGGATTACTGCATTATACTGCTGTTCTTGTGTGTTTTTTTCTTTTTTTTTGTTATCTTTTTGTTTATTGATAGGTTTCACATGCCTTTAAACTACACTATAAAAATAGACCTTCCCTTTCTTGAATCTATAAAATCTTAAGGTTTAATTATCGCTGAAACATTTCTTTCTTCTTATGTATGATTACTCTTTTATTTTTGGTTTGGTAACGTATTCTTATTTTTCTTTTTCAACTTTACTTTTGAATTTTAAGTTTTTTTTTTAGGTATTCGGAGGCCTTGGTTTAGCTAATAAATGATCTCGCTTGATTATTTTAAGTTATAGCTAAAAGAAGGAGGCCTTGGTTTAGCTAATAAATGATCTCAAGATATAGCTAAAAGAAATCATAAAAAAACAAAATTCATTGAAATTCCTCAATTTAATTATCAATTCAAGACCTAATTAAAAAAAAAACATGTTGTCTTATGCACATTACATTATATATACATTACCATAGTTATTAAATTTAATCCAATCATATAAGTTAACCTAATAAAATTTAGGATTTAAAGTGTAATTTAGGTCGAGTTTTAATTTGAACTAATTTTAATATTAACTCAGTTAAACCAAAACGATATATAAAATTGATTGAGTCGAACTTCATCTAAATCAGGTAAGATCAGGACTATATAATTTAAAAAAGTTAACAATATCGATTTACTAACTCACAAGTTGACCTCATAATCCAACAATCCAAATCCTGCAGATCTTATACCCCAGACCATGTAAATATGGGATTGATATTACGATAATTTGTGTGATTAAGATTTTTTTAAAAAATTAAAAATTATGACGTGTGCTAGTAAAAAATTATACCAAAAAAACCCTAAAGCTCTGCATGCCAGAAAAGAAGCTAGCTCTACGATACCTTGAATGATAAGGAAAAAAACAGTTGTGTATAATATAGGTGAGAAATAAATTCTACATGGTGATGGTAATAAAGGAAGAGCATCACACGAGATCAGAAGTAAAGGATCAAGGAAGGTGCGAGAGGAAGCAAGAGAATCAAGCGCCCATTTCACTGGCCGAGGAAAGCAGCTGCCCATGGCTAGAAGATAAAGGGCTACAGAGCACGAGGCTACCGTTTACCTTATCAGGTTTTAATTTTGTATAGTAAATTATTACTATTTTAAGTTTTATATACTTTAAAATTATTAACAATTCATATAATAATTAATTTTAAAACTCATAAAATTAATAAAAATATATAAAAGCTGTTCCGGACACCGCCTAAAAAAAGTAAAGGGACATGGATTTAGATAATGATGTGATGGAAGTTGGCGGCGACGCAGACATTTTCTTGTGAAGAAGATTTTGCATTTCGTGTCGTTTTAGGCCTTCGATAATTGACCGACAAGTAGCTTTCACTTGTATTGATATACACTTGTACCCTTATTTATTGTCTCGAGCAGGAATAAATCAGCTGGTGAGCCTGGTATCCCGTGACTTGCCTTCGTCGAAAAAGAAAATGAAGGGAATACTTGTTTTTGCACTTAGATTTGTTTTCTAGAGTATTTTTTAAAATTATTTTTTATTTAAAAAAATATAAAATTAATATTTTTTAGATATTTTTTATATGCTAGTGTAAAAATTAAAAATAAAATAATTAAGCTTTGATTTTTTTTTATTTTATATTATATAGAGCTATCATATTTTCATTTAATTTTTTAGTTAGTATTATATAAGATTCTCTATCATTTGATTTTTTGATAAAAATAAAAAATTGAAAATAATTTTGATAAAAATAGTCGAACTTCATCTAAATCAGGTAAGATCAAGACTATATAATTTAAAAAAGTTAACATGATATTGTTTCGAATAAAATGATATACTCAAGTTGATTTACTAACTCACAAGTTGACCTCATAATCCAACAATCCAAACCCTGCAGATCTTATACCCCAAACCATGTAAATATGGGATTGATATTACGATAATTTGTGTGATTAAGATTTTTTTAAAAAATTAAAAATTATGACGTGTGCTAGTAAAAAATTATACCAAAAAAACCCTAAAGCTCTGCATGCCAGAAAAGAAGCTAGCTCTACGATACCTTGAATGATAAGGAAAAAAACAGTTGTGTATAATATAGGTGAGAAATAAATTCTACATGGTGATGATAATAAAGGAAGAGCATCACACGAGATCAGAAGTAAAGGATCAAGGAAGGTGCGAGAGGAAGCAAGAGAATCAAGCGCCCATTTCACTGGCCGAGGAAAGCAGCTGCCCATGGCTAGAAGATAAAGGGCTACAGAGCACGAGGCTACCGTTTACCTTATCAGGTTCTAATTTTGTATAGTAAATTATTATTATTTTAAGTTTTATATACTTTAAAATTATTAACAATTCATATAATAATTAATTTTAAAACTCATAAAATTAATAAAAATATATAAAAGCTGTTCCGGACACCGCCTAAAAAAAGTAAAGGGACATGGATTTAGATAATGATGTGATGGAAGTTGGCGGCGACGCAGACATTTTCTTGTGAAGAAGATTTTGCATTTCGTGTCGTTTTAGGCCATCGATAATTGACCGACAAGTAGCTTTCACTTGTATTAATATACACTTGTACCCTTATTTATTGTCTCGAGCAGGAATAAATCAGCTGGTGAGCCTGGTATCCCGTGACTTGCCTTCGTCGAAAAAGAAAATGAAGGGAATACTTGTTTTTGCACTTAGATTTGTTTTCTAGAGTATTTTTTAAAATTATTTTTTATTTAAAAAAATATAAAATTAATATTTTTTAGATATTTTTTATATGCTAGTGTAAAAATTAAAAATAAAATAATTAAGCTTTGATTTTTTTTTATTTTATATTATATAGAGCTATCATATTTTCATTTAATTTTTTAGTTAGTATTATATAAGATTCTCTATCATTTGATTTTTTGATAAAAATAAAAAATTGAAAATAATTTTGATAAAAATAATTTTTTAATAAAATTTTATTATCCAACTTTAGACTACTCTAGACTATTTAATAATTAAATTTTATAATTTTATTTAATTTACTTTTATACAGGAACACTATGTTATTATGGTTTAATCATATATTTTTAGTGCTAATTCAGATGAATTTAAGTTTATTTTTTATTTTTTATTCTTTTATTATAATTTTTTTCACATTAATTACTATCATTATATTTTTTTTTTATTCTTGATATTAAATTATTTAAATTTATTATACCGATCAAGTGAATGAATTGCTTGGATTAGCCTACAGCGTAGTGTAGACTACCTTCTGGCACAGCCTAATAAAATGAAGGGAAAAAGCAATTTTACCATGATTTAATATTAAAATTGTTGTTTAAAAACGACAGGGGCTTGTTTTAACACATTGAATGAAAATACTAAACGAACATATGTAAATTTGATGGAATTTTTAACTGTGATTGAAAGTGAATGAATAAAGTGATTATATTATCTAATATTGATTATATTTTAAATAAAATCAATAAAATAAAAGGTTTTAAAACTCCATTGATAATGGATAATACATCCACTTTAGTTAATTTTAGCTGACATGCCATAATCACAGGCATAGTTTTGAAAAAAATAAAGTTGGATTAAATATATTTTTAAAAAATAATACTTAATTAAAAAAATAAAAGAGATTAAGTTAATCAAATAAACTCGTAATATAAATCATACATATTATTAGATGCAATAAATTTTCTATGCCATAAATTATTTAAGAATTTATATTGTTTACAATCAAGGGACAAAAAAAGGTATAAACAAAAAAAAAAAAAAACTTAAATGCCCCATATTAATCCATTAAGCTTACAATTTAAGAACTCAATTAAGTTTAATGATTTATCTTATTAATTTTTGACCTAGATATAAAATAAAAAAAGTTTAAAAATAAAAACTTTAAAAACTAAAAAAAAATGGAGCTCTAGCACATGGCCTCATGTGTTTAGGCACTAAAAAATCATCTCAGTTTGTATGCTTCAACCTAGTTTTTTTTTAATTATTATTGTTATTTTTTAAGAAAGTGATACGTTATTTATCTTAATTTTTTTCATTAAAATAAAATAACAAATAACATATCATTTTTTTCTATAAAATCTGCGACAAGAAGTCACTAGAAAAATGGGGTATTGGTTTTTTTATTTACTTAAAAAATTATTTTTAACTCATTTTACTTGAAAAATACTCTAAACACCTTAATAAATCTATACATGACCTTTAAAAAACATTAAAAAATTTATTATGTTAGATCTGTCTCCTCAAGTAAGAAGAAAAAGGAAAAATACATGCAGGTAAAACTCTTCTTATAAAATTAAAATCATTAGCAACGATTTCAATTATTTTTATGATTAATTTTTTTTTAATGATAATTTTCTTTATATTTACATTAACCTAACAATCCTCTCTTTTCTCTCATAAAAATAGATTGAAAATTGATGAAAATAAACTTTGATTGTAAAATTAAAATTTCAACAACTACAAGGATGAATCACCTATAAATTAAAAAATATGAGGGATCAAATAAATTTTTTGTATGAAATCTGAAATTAACATTTATTTTAATCAGTTAATTTTTATTTTGTTTATTTGTTTTTCAATCCAATCATCACTTTAAAAATATGTAATTATTTGATAATTTAAAATAAAAAATTTAAATGTATAAAAATAAAGTTTGAAGACTAATAAAAAATAATTAACGAAAGAGCAAACAAAGCATCTCCAGCAGATAAAACACCACGCGGTCTAGTTTTTGTCAATGTAATGGGCGAGCAAGGTTCCATCGCTCGTAAATGATGGCATCATTTAGAAGAACTAATTTTTTGTCAATAATAATAAAAATTGGCGAGTGAACACAAATTATTATTATTATTTGAAAAATAGCACCCACTTTGTTAATTTAGAAGAATTAATGTCCAAAGAACAGAGAGGAACATAACACAAAACAAGCTAGGAAGCTTCCTCGGCACGTGCCTTGTCTTCGGAATCTGTCAGAAGAGGAGGGAAACAGGAAGCATGTGAACTCGAAAAAGAAAGTGATTGATCTTGGACATGTTCCTCCCTTCTTGGATAAAAATTTACCCAATCAAGCTAAACGACATCGTGTCTTGTCCATCCATTTTCTGCGCATCTCTCTTTTCGTCGTACCAGTAGGGATATGGAAACTGGTCCTCACGTGTTCCATTTTTTAATTTTCATATCACATCTATTATTTACTGGATAATAAATTTAAATACTCATAAATTATTTTATTATTTATTAATTTTCAAGTACCAATATCCTTTTTATTATTTATTAATTTTTTAAAATATCTATCCATGCAGTCCGTCGGGTGGGTAATTATTTACCAAATCCACCGATGGGAGATTCCAATGAAGTTACCGATGGGCCCACGAGTAAACCCAAATTCAGAACCGCAGAGGCAGCCGGATTTCCTTTGGTGCAGAATTCAGGTGACTCTGTCCTTGGGGCGTTTATGCTGAGAGACCAGCAGAAGCAAGAAAGGCATGCCTGCTAGCCTTCCTAGATGCAGAATGCACCACGTCGTGGTCAAGCCCAAAGCCCAGCCTTTTAAGGATTTTACTGCTGATGAGGCATTGCCCGCAGCATCATTATATTAGAAAAAAAAAAAAGCTTTAACATTTAAGCATAGTTTTTAAATCCAGCCCGGTCCAAGGCCCGGGTTCCGGGTTTTAATCGGGTCGGCCGGGTTAATTTTTATTTTTTTAAAAAAATTAAAACGAC
>NW_011500149.1:100783-163207 GCF_000495115.2 Populus euphratica | reverse complement strand
GATGGCAATGACATTGAACTTGTCTCCCGGTCTGCTGCTTTGATTAATCAGGTTCGTGTGTGTGGTGTGCTCGCATTTGTAGCAATACATACCTGAATGTGCACTTTTGTATCTGAATTTACAATTTTGTTTTAAAAACTTAGGAGTACCTTATTTTGTAAATGAATCATGCTTGCCCAGCAACCTCCATTTCTCTTTATTTGCTGACCAGGATTTTTCATTCAACAGAAATGTCATGTGAAGAACAAGGATATCCGCAAATTTCTTGATGGGATCTATGTGAGTGAGAAGGGAACTGTAGTTGAGGAAGAGTGAGTCAAGGAGAGGAGCAGTTTTAGTTCTGTTCAAGTAGTTCTCTTCATGTTCAATTAATACCCTGGATGCTAAGATGTTTTATCGATGTTTTGTGGAGTTATCATTTATAAAATTTTGATTGTTCTGCCTATGTTTTCAATATTTATTGTGCCATGGGATTGATCAAGTCACCAATATTTTGATTGTTCTGCCGATGTTTTCACTATTTAGTATTTAGTGTGCCATCTCTTTTACTCTTTTTTTGGCTACCAGCACTGATGCTACTATGTCCAGAGCTTGAATATTGCTGGATATTTTGGAATGATAACACCTAACTAGATGACCAAGTCACCAAAATTTTGATTGTTCTGCCTATGTTTTCAATATTTATTGTGCCATGCGATTGATCAAGTCACCAATATTTTCATTGTTCTGCCTATGTTTTCACTATTTAGTATTAGTGTGCCATCTCTTTTACTCTTTTTTTGGCTACCAGCACTGATGCTATTATGTCCAGAGCTTGAATATTGCTGTATATTTTGGAATGATAACACCAAACTAGACGACCAAGTCACCAAAGTAGCTTGGGTTTTCTTGCTGTAGACTGGAAATGTGAAGAAAGTAGATTTGTATATGTTTACTTGTGGTGTGTTTCCTTCAAGGTTCACTTTCAATGATTTATCATTGTGCCTCATGTTGGCATGAGAGGATGTTTTAGATCAGAATAAAAAATAGAAGAATTTCTTCGATTCCTGCACCAAATATCCGGATCTAGTGGGTAACAGCAGGCTTTATGCTAGAAAGTTGTTCCATTACCAAAAGAAACACGAAACAGAAATGAGAAAGTGATCAGACCTAAATCAAAATAAAGGTAAACGTCCACCGATTATCAAGAAACATCAACCCAGCAAAAGAAAACATCTTTTAAACTACTACTACAGTTTCTCTTCGCTGTACTTTGTGTCAAATTTTGCAAAATCATTATAGGGTGAGGCGGGGAAGTGTTTTCTGACTGCTGAAATCAATTTTCTTTAGAAGTAAAAAAAGAGAGATCTGGACAATACAGTCCTATAAAAGATGAAAAAATCTAAATGGTACTCTTTTTTTGGCTACCAGCACTGATGCTACTATGTCCAGAGCTTGAATATTGCTGGATATTTTGGAATGATAACACCTAACTAGATGACCAAGTCACCAAAATTTTGATTGTTCTGCCTATGTTTTCAGTATTTAGTGTGCCATGGGATTGCTCTTTTATTATTTTTTTGGCTACCGGCACTGATGCTACTATTCCCAGAGCTTGAACATTGCTGGATATTTTGGAACGATAACACCAAACTAGACGACCAAGTCACCAAAGTAGCTTGGGTTTTCTTGCTGTAGACTGGAAATGTGAAGAAAGTAGATTTGTATATGTTTACTTGTGGTGTGTTTCCTTCAAGGTTCACTTTCAATGATTTATCATTGTGCCTCATGTTGGCATGAGAGGATGTTTTAGATCAGAATAAAAAATAGAAGAAATTCTTCGATTCGTGCATCAAATATCCCGATCTAGTGGGTATCAGCAGGCTTTATGCTAGAAAGTTGTTCCATTACCAAAAGAAACACCAAACAGAAATGAGAGTGATCAGACCTAAATAAAAAGAAAGGTAAACGTCCACCAATTATCAAGAAACATCAACCCAGCAAAAGAGAACATCTTTTAAATCACTACTACAGTTTCTCTATGCTGCACTTTTTGTCAAATTTTGCAAAATCTTTATAGGGTGAGGTGGGGAAGTGTTTTCTGGCTGCTGAAATCAATTTTCTTCAGAAGTAAAAAAAGAGAGATCTGGACATTCCAGTCCTATATATAAAAGATGAAAAATCTAAATGGTGGGATGGATGCTGTAGTTTGGAGATCATTCTATGGTGGACTAAAGATCCTTGGAATAGTCATCACTGCTGGAGGATCCATGCTGCTTAGCTTCTACTGAAGATCTCCAATGAGACATCCTCACCCGCCTAGTCCTTTTGGCAGCAGTGAAGGAACATTCTTTATAAATGAATTGGAGGATAGAACGAGATTGATATGAGGACCTGTTCTAATGTTCCTTTCTGCCATAGCTTCGTCAACATGGCTTGCGTTCAGTCGAAATTTCTGGAGCTTTATCCAGCGAGGTGACGCCTCTCCGCTCTAGAGTGTCTCATCGGCTCTGTGCAATCCACTATTATAGCTGCAGCCTTGGAGCGAGAACGCAACTCATGGAAGATAAGATGGGATATTCATCTTGCTTCCCTTGCATATCGTATAAGCTTCAGCTTTCCACAGACCAATTACTGCCATTACCATCCCTCCATCATTCATTTTTATATCCTCCTTTTGTAGTTCGTATTCAATTTATAACTTGCTTGAACAAAATGTAGGGTGTATTTGTATCTGGGACTGCATATAGACTCCAAATTTGGTGTATAGAGGAGGAATAGCCTTTTTCCGTTTCCATGTTTTCTCCACTTGCATTGCTTTCAACTGCCATCTTCTCGGCATTTGTCTGGGCTGAACGATTGAACTGAGGAAGGTTTGTTGCTTTCAAGTGAAAGAGACAAATAGCAATTATAAACACAGCTAGGTTTTTCTTATGGTGCACCCTTCTTACTTTGTTTCTTATGTTTATTGTGTTCTTCCACAGTAAATTGGGAGGTATTCTGATTGTTGGTCATTATGGTTTCCTGTGGGGAAGAAGCAAGGCTGGGAAACAAGAAATGCAAAGATGGAAAGGAATTGGATGCGCTAAACTCAAGTATTTATTAACCAACATTTTGTTCCCACGAAAGAATCATCATCGTTCACGAATTTTGATTTCCTAATCGGAATTGTTGTTATGTTGTCGCCATTCATGTGAAATGACAGCTCTCTCATTCCAAGGCGGCTGGGGAGAGTAAAAAACGAAGCTGCATTTTAATGTGTTTAAGGGTGTAATTACTGTTATTTTTTAAAATATTTTTTTATTTATAAATATATTAAAATAATATTTTTTTATTTTTTAAAATTATTTTGATATTAGCATATTAAAATAATTTAAAAATACTTAAAAAATATTAATTTAAAGCAAATAAAATAAAATAATTTTTTTTAAAAACGCTTTTAAAATACAAAAATAAATCAAAAATAATTTGTACACTTGCTTTGCACCTTGCAACTCGTGGCCTTAAGAGTTTTTTTGTTAGCAGGAGGATTCGAACTTGAGACCTAAAGGGAGCAAACCCTCGAGCCCCATCTAATTTCCACTAGATCAACACCTTAAGGTTCTTAAATGGTAGCGACATCTCTAGTAAAAAATGTTTGGCATGTTTGATAGCCATCAATATTGAAGAATGAGCTAGAATGATTATCCATTGAAGCCTATAAATAGAACCAAGCAAAGAAAGCAATTTAGAAGCGCCAATGAGGACAAAAAAGAGGTAAGGAGAGCTGCTAAAGGGTAAGAGCAGTGGCTGCAACTATAGAACTGTAGAGATAAAACGAGTGAGATTGAGAGTTGAGCGGAGATGATGTTCCTCACCCATTGATTGTAGTTTGTTACTTTCTCTTTATATATTAACATTGGTTGTCCTGTGGACATAGACAAGTTACCAAAGCATGCTAAACATTTTGTTCTACCTCTAGGTAATGATGAGACATGATCTTAGCAAGTGGTATCAGAAATTTGGTATGAAAGTTATAGTTTGTTTGAACTTTTTATTCTAGAAATCAAATTGGTTCAAAACATGTTTTGAACATACCACTGTAAAGAGGAGGTTGAGAGGAATGAACTGGATAAATTGGTGGGAAGAATGATATCCTGCATGTTCACCCACACTACCACACATAGATGAGGGAATTGCTCGAATGCACAGAGCATATCACTTGCCCTTTTCACTCAAAATAAATGACTCGAACCATAAATCAATGATTCAACCTGACAACAACAAAAGTGACATCAATGATGATGTAAGCGTGACATCAATTATCACATCATCCATCTAATCAGCAGCCATGTTAGCCTAGTAGTCCCGTCAATCATGTAAACATAATTGCAAGCCGAGTCGAGCCAAGCTGAAGGTAGTGATCTAGTGTGGGTGATCCTACGTGCAACCAATGATTTGTTGTTTAATTTAGACCATTCATTAGCCATAATTGTCATGGTCAAATTAAAGTTATTTAGAACGCGT
The DNA here is from genome assembly GCF_000495115.2 of Populus euphratica. Taxonomy (NCBI): domain Eukaryota; kingdom Viridiplantae; phylum Streptophyta; class Magnoliopsida; order Malpighiales; family Salicaceae; genus Populus; species Populus euphratica. Next base: position 158,722 of record NW_011500149.1, on the reverse strand, counting down.
ATGTGATGATTTTAGACACATTATCAAATAATTAAATTATTCTGAATGCAACTGTCTAGTCTAATTGTTGAGCTTTAAACTAAGAGTGTTGGTAGTGATCTAATGAGACATATTGCTTATAGAGAGGCATATGAAAGTCATCTTGGTTGGTGATGATGAAGAAGAAAAAGTCACACATGTTATATATGTGCTAGATTGTGATGATTTTAGTAGCGTTGAGAAAATAATAAAATTGGATATTTTAGACATCTTATCACATGGAATGTAAAAAGATCAAGATTCAGAGAGCTAGATGAAGAAAGACTAATCTTGAGGAATCTGTAGCATTATTAGTCTTGCTAGGTGTTTAGTAATCATATATATAAAGCACCAAAATATTAAGATAACTTGTAATGAGGTAAAAAAAAAGAAAAGGTTCACAACCAAGCATGCGATATAAAAACTATCAAGGATAACCATATATAATAGGGTTAACAAGTTGATGACAAAAGGGACAAATAAGTTTCATATGTTTAAGGATATGATTAAGATGTTATGTCTCCATAAATACTAGATTTAATTACTATGGTTTCTCGAGAGTATAACCGAGAAGGTCTTGAATAGAAGAACAAAAATACAACAAGAAGAAGAAAATTGACATTCTCTTTTAACTTAGAGAGGTGTTGTGATAGAAGAAGTTATTGTCAAACATATACAAGGGACATGAAAACTGGAGAATAGATATTGCATTAATGCACATAGAGATTATATAGCAATGCCTATAGATCCAGAAAGGTATTGGAAAATGAGATAAATAATGTATTAGAAAGATGTTTGACATGACTAATACATTTGATTTAGGTATAAGAATGATTAGTGACTGTCTTAGATGAAAAGTAAATGATTAATCGAGAAGTAAGATACGATTTCTAGAATGGAACAAATTGTAGGAATGACTTTTGGATGAATAGACTTTTAGAAGTGTGGTAAGCTTCTGATCATATTGTAATACTTATTTAGTGATTATCACACTCATAAATAGATATTTCGACTAGAATGGGGGTTGTAAGCCTCAATGAAAGGCTTAGTTGATCATTCTAGATTGAACATAGTTGCGAAACTCGATGGAAGAAATGTAGTATAAACCATAAACTAGTATGAATTTTGATATGGTGTGACAAACCATCTAGTTATAATGAAAATTTAGTGTAAGCAAATGGGTGTTTTGATAACTTTAGTAAAATAAATGTTTGGCTAGTACTTGTAACTTGTCTAAAATGTTCTCATATTGATAAACTTAGAAGAATTGTAGGTTGCAAACATGCGCTAAAGTAACAAAGATGATTATTACAACACAAGAACAACAAATAAAGTGATTTTTCAAACTCTTGTGAGTGATAATTACATATAATAAAATACAAATTCAGAATTCTCTCAAATGTCATAGAAGATTACAACTCTGTCATAATCTCTCTCTAACTCTCATTATTCTCTTGATCACTTGACACATTTAACACTTAAATTACATGCCTATTTATATATAAAAAAACACACTAAAAAAATCATTGATTACATTAACTCTTTTATTTTCTTCTTTATTTTTTTAACTATTAGCCATTCTTTAATATTTGTGGTTGCCTTATTAATTAACAATGATAACCACTTGTTTCTAGAAAGCATAAGCTGATGTTGTGTTATCAATCAAGTTTACTCATATGACTCTATAGGTTTAATCATTTTAAATTTTTTTTTAGTCTTGCAAATATATCATGTTTAAAGGGCTTCATAAAAAAATCTATAATTTGAACACAAGTTTTATAAAAGAATAATTCCACTTCTCTATTCTTGGTAAGCTCTATAATGAAATGATATTGAATATCAATATCTTTGCTTCTCTCACGGAAGACTATATTCTTTATTAAGTTAATTACCAATCAATTGTTAATGCAGAGCTGTAAATTAACTCTTGAGTTGAGCTAAGTTGATTAACTCTAGAACTTTACATTAACAATCAATTAGCGATTGTCCTAGTAAAGAATCTAGAATCTAGAATCTAGTCTTTTATTTGCGAAGCAAATATATGGATACTCAATATCAATTCATCATAAAGCATGCCAAAAATAGAGAAATAAAGTTAATTTTTTGCATGACTTATGATGAGATTGCAAATATTTTAATAAAGTGTCTCGAGCATGATATATTTGCAAGACTAAGGAAAATGCTCGAAGCAATTAACATCTAGAGAGTGAAGTTTAAAGGGATGTTAATATATAAACTGATGAACACACTATTAGCCTATACTTTCTAGAAGTGAGTTGCTGCCATTATTACATAAGAAAGCCACCTTGAATATTGAAAAATAAAGTAGCCACTAATTAAAAGAGGTGCAATAATAGTTGAAAAAAATAATTTAGTTAAAGGGTAATATAATCATTGATGTTTTTTAGTGTTATATTTTTCAATAAATAATCATGTAGTTTCAGTGTTTAATTAGATGTGTGGAGTAATCAAGAGAATAGAAAGAGTAAAAGAAAGAAAAAAAGTTGTAATCTTGTGTACTGTTTGAAAGAACATTAAATTGAGTGTTTGTTAATGGGCATTTATCTTTTATAAAGGTGCACCACTAGTAACCTCAATCATCCACTCCACCCAACAACTCAATCATCCACTCCACCCAACAACTTTAGCAGCTTGGGATATTATTTTTGTGTGTGTTTTATTGTTTTTTCGTGATGTTCCTCTTAATTGCACATTAAAGAAATCAGATCAGTTTTTGTTTTTTTATTTTTATTAGACTTTGTGGCAAAAACTATTAGAGTTGTAAGAAAGTTAATATGTGAATCATATATAGGTGTTGAAGTTTTAGATTTGGGACCTGCAGAATAAAATGCTTGAATGGTTGATGCTAATATGTGGTAACATGTGAATTAGTGGGAAGTTACTGGCAAGTTAATGGCAATACAAATAGGCTAAGTAAAATCCTGGAAATAGCACAAAACTATTGTTTTTGCACAGTTTAGTGTTCTTGTTTGCTCAATATAGAGTTCTGTGTACGTGAATGATGCATACCAGGTCACTAAATTATATGCTTTCATTCTCTGATCTTGTCTCTTTCTCGTACAGAAATGTCATGTCAAGAACAAGGATATCCAAAATTTGTAGATGATGGGCAGTACCGTTGTTCAGGAAGGATGATGCGACCTAATCTGTTTAAACAAGGAATCAAATCAAACAAGATTACAGAAATCATGAAAAGGGATTATGGAACCTTAAAATTATTGTATATTCTTAATATTTTTTTTGAAGAAACAGAACCTTTTGGCTTCTCGATCTCAATTAGTTATAACCAATCGATCTATATTACAAAAAAATAGTGTAAAAATTTCTTGAAAAATTTAAATAAAAAATTAAACAAGGTCATTTGACATGTCTAGATTTCTTTTTATATTTTAACCTGTCGTTCTTGTTCATAAACGAGGCATTTCACATTATCTAATTGCAATGAATCCAGTACCTTCGACTATTTACATAATTCAGAACCTCCTGCATCAAATCAATTATCAAGGAGCCATTCCAGTTGCATCAACATTTTGCTGTGACGATGAGGTTAAGAGGTTAGACATGACTGAATGCTTTTTTTTTTTTTTTTTTTTTTTTTTTTTTTTTAATTTGAAGAACCCTATTTGACAATATATTACAGACTGTTTTCGATGAAAGCTCAGGCAGTTGGGTTGTAATTATTGAGAAAATTGGCAATACTCTACTTAGCAGTGTTTTTGGCGTTGGCAGCTTGAGATTCTCTGTTGCACTCTAGTTTTCCTTTGAAATGCCCGGTTTAAGTACTCCGATCATGATTCTTGTTATTCCATTTCCCAAAATTTTCATACATGATAGAGGATCATATAGTTTTTGAGCCACTAGTTTGCTTTAGACTCGGTGCCATCATCGTGATAGAGTTGGCAAAAGTTATCTTGCGAGCTAAGAAGTTAGATATTGGTGTCGAAAATCAGTCAAGGACCCTCAAAACTATAGTTGTCAAAAGTCACTCAAGGTTTTCAGGTGTTCTGATGATTTTGGGGCTGATCTTAGATTCCCAGTGCATGCCTAGTGCACTCGCCACTTTCGAGTTTACACCTGGTTGGAGTTAATGCACTGTTTTGAGGCTGATGTCTTTGCTATATCCGATCCTCCGTTCAACCTTCTCCTTTTCCAGGCTTGTTATAGGAAGGTAGTGGTGCTGGTGATTGGCTAGGAACCTTGTGGGAACATGATGTTTGTAGAGCCAGTCGAGTTATGCAAGGATTGACCTCGATGCCTCCAAGCCTTTGCTCTTTTAAGGATTGGTGGCCAAAGGGTTGGCTTGTTGTCCTCTAATGCTCTTTGCCTGTTTTTGCCTTCATGTTGACTATCTATAATCCAATGAAATCTGCCCTACGAATGCATCTTGCTTCACCAGGCAGCAAAATTAATGAATAGTGGTGATATAAACATTCAACTGAAGGTGTTTCAACAGAAACGACAGTTGCAAGGTTCTTCAGTCGACGGCAAAATGATCTCCACTTTGCAGTCTCTTTCCTAAATCTTGCAACCATGTCAGACTCGTCAGCACAAATCCTTGACCACGTCCAATTCCAATCAAACAATAGGAGGAGGTACATGCACCCAGAAGCCTTGATGGCTGGGTCTATTCTAATAATAGGAAGAGGAGCCCGTTCCTGCCAGCCATTAATGGCAAAATCCTACGGGCTTTGCCGGATTTGCTTGCCGCTGAGGTTCCTTTTCTCAATGTATTTAAGCGTGTGGTGGTTAGCAGGTAGCCATCACAGCACATTAATTCTTCTTGCCGTAAATCAGAAGGCAAACATAATTAACATTGGCCGTTTTCCATCTGGCACGAAAAAGACCCCATTGGCTAAAACATTTACGGGGCAGACCAGAAAGCTCTTCAAAGTTCAATCATCAACAACATCTGTTTTTAGAAATTGAAATAAAAGGGATCCTCGAGGCTGAGCCACGCTAAAACCAGCAGCTCATACGGTCAATCATGGGGTAATATACAGAACTTCGAACTCCTGACGACTTGTTCTTGAAACTTGCTCTTAGATTTGAATCTAATAGAGAGAAAATCTAATTACTACTCAAACGTCCGACTTTCAAAGAATTAATTGAACCACCAAACTCGTCATGGGTTAGTAGCCTAAGAGATGACACACTAAATTATTGCACTTACTATGGCTGCCAACAAACAGATGACTTGCCAACATGGGCACGGCATGGTTCTTCAATACGAAAGGCTCAAGGCCATACCCTTCAGAAAATTTGTCTTCAGTACACAATTGAGTTGAATAATAATTAGATGAACTCCATCCCACCCGGTACTGTGCAGTTGCCTTTGGAGCAAGGCAATTCCATAGCTATTTCCTTTACCTAATAAATTCCTTGATGGGTGTACAACAGTACAATTGTACATGTATTTGTGTCGCCTCACCTTCATGCCTTGAATTGGCTTGTAGTCCTGGTAGCCTAATTTAAACTCTCGTCAATTTCAGTGCCTCTATACCACATAATTTGAAGGCTGATCCAAATTAAATTCTTGGAATACCTGGCAAAGATTGATGGATATAGGGCCTAAATAATTGTTATAAGATTGTTGGGTTTGGTTTGCTTTCTGCAGGGAAAGGTTATGTGCAGCTATAACCTAGTTGTAAGGCTTGGTTCAACCTGGTGAGTCAGCTCAATAACTAGTTAATTGAGAGCTTGATCAAGGTTGCTGAAAAAACTAGTTTTTTTTTTTTAAATGATAGTGTTTCAAGTTTTTTATTTTTTTTATTTAAAAAAATAAATGAGTATTAATTTATTAACACATAATTCGAGTTTTAGAATAGACTAATCTCCAAACCTGATTTTATATCTATGATATATAACCTCATATTGTATTATTAGCGCTATATATTATTAATGCCATATATTACCCTAATTAGTTCAACCCTGGCAACCTGTTGTTTTCTTGATTCATTTAAGAGGTAACCATGTGTAGCTTACATCAACCCTAGTAAATGTTATTTGTTCGGACATGTTTATGAAACCCTATGTTGTGAGATCATAGTTAGGCTCTATCCTAGTAGCAATCACATTTGTAAATTGCCTACGGGAGCTTGTAGAGTTTGACATCACCATTAATTAAGCAATAAGATTTTTTGCTTTATGAAAATGTCCCAAGGCAGAAGAAACAAATATCATTAAAAGCTACCAAATACTTAATTAAATAAAGATTAATTGTTTCATTATTTTAATATATGAAAACTGGCTGGGGAATATCCGATCGTCAGAAAAAGTTGTGGAATCCCTTGATGCCTATAAATTCACTTCAGTCTGAACTTCCACGAATCTTTCTCTTTCTCACTCTGTGGAGCTGATAAACCTATCTCAGGACACGAGCATAACCGGCAAGAACCAAGAATCGCACATTGCAAAACATTTTCGAGCCCCAAAATGAGACCAGCACCAATAGAAACAGTAGCAGCAGACATCGGCCATCTATCCCCACCACCACCACTTCCTTCTAGACCTCCATCATGTGACCCTCAAGTTCACAGCTGCAAATGGTGGCCTTACTCAAACTCAAATGATGCTGGAGCCAACACAGCTACGATCCTCATGATTCTCCTCTGTGCACTCGTTTGTGCACTGGCTTTTAATACAGCCATTCGTTGGTTCTTGCGAAGCGACAATGATAGCTCATCGGACCACCTTCGCGAACTCGAGGAGCAGAGGAAACCTAACAAGGAGTCAGACATGGCATCACTAGTACTGGCTACAACACAGGTGTATTATGCTGGAACGAAGCTTGCTGGGGCGGAGGCTGATTGCGCAATTTGCTTGTCAGAATTCGTTGAAGGCGAGGGGATTCGGGTGTTGGGGAGATGTAACCATGGATTCCATGTCCACTGTGTAGAAAAGTGGTTGGCTAGTCATTCTTCCTGTCCTACTTGCCGCTGCAGTTGTCTTGCTTCCTCCCTTTCCTCACCAGAACCTGCCAATTGCTGCGCAAGAAATGGCCTCGACAGCAACTCTTCTCAATCAGCAGAACCTGAAAGAGCTCCAGCCAATCTCAGTGCTAATGAAAACACACCAGTGTAGCTAGTTTTTGCAAGTTTTTTCTTTTAATAAAACTTTCATATTTTTAAGCCCTTCAACCACATGGACCTCCCCCCCCAAGAGGTCTTGGCTTCAAGCCTCTCTGCGAATACAGAAACGTTGAGATACTTATATTTAATAAAACTTGAATATTTTTAAATCCTTCAACGACGTTGTCCCTTTTGGTTTCAAGCAAGCAACGCCAGTTGTGCTCCTAGGTATTGAATGTGTTTTGGCTAATGATAAGACTCTCGCCCTTTTGTTCTCTGTTGCTGAACCGAAGAGAAGCTTGCGTTCAACTCACTACAAAAAAAGAATTATCCTTTTATTGCAAATGGGTATCGAATATGTGCCACTTCTTTCCTTGATCATGATTTATTTCAAAGGCATCAATGCAAATGTGTAGTTCTTTCCTCAGGCATCGCTTGGCCGCAAAACTGATGGCAACTCCTCGCCCTACTTCAGCTGCATTTCTCTGGGAATTCTAGAATCCACCGAGGAGAATGTGCCGGATCCGGACGTATCTCAATAAGTTCACTGTCTGCACAAAAATCGTGGGTCATTTACCAGCACCGGAAAGGGCTTCCGTTTCAACGCAGCGCAGAGTCAACACAAACTATTAAAAGAATAAGGCTCCTCACCTCAATCATTCCACTGCTATTATCACAAACAGTAGGCAGAATTTCCTCAGAGCTGCCATGGTTGATATTATCCTCTCCAATTTAAACAATATCATTTATTCTACTATCTTTTCTTATATAGTTCTATAAATTAAATGCAGGAAATTTATTTCTAACATATTGCTTTATGTTAATAGATATAAGTTTTAATTCAATTATTGAACGAGGCTGAATTTTTTTTAAGAGATTTGAAAGAAATTAATTATTTTATAGAATTAATTTGACATGTTTTTCGAGTTGGTTTAAGAATTTTTTTCTTTATTTGTTTAAAATATTTTTATTGTTTTTTTCAGTTTTATTTAAGATTATAAAGAATGCCCTACGAGTTAAAACAACCTATGATCCACATTACTTAACTTTTTTTGTTCTTGTTCATAATCACATATTCAAAAAGACAACATCAATAAGAATTAATATGCATAACTTTATGATTTAAATTACATATTTAACAAGTTAATTCAGATTGATTTATTTTTTAATTTTTTAATATTTAAATTTCATGTTTATTATATTAGTTTGTTAATTTTGTTGATTGATCATACTGATTTTTTTATCATTTTTTTTAATCATATTCCATCTTTCTATATTTAATTAATTAAAAATTAAATAATATTGTTTTTCTACTATTAAATAAAGGTCTTTTCTTTGTTTACCTTAATCATTTTATTTTTTAAAATATTTGTGTTCATTTATTATCGTTTCCTTTTATTTTATTATTTGATTTAAATAAAATTAATTTATCTAATTGATCAATCAACACTTAAATATTTTATTAAAAAAATAATACGGCCCACGGTGCAGTGGAGAACTATAATTCAACTAACAACAGAAAAAGAAGCAGAATATATCAAAAGTAAAGTATCTGATCAGTTCTTGAATATAGCTAAGAAGCATGATAGCTAGACAACTCATAACAAATCTTTTTTAAAAAAAAAAGAAAAAGAAAAAGAAAAAAATACCTCGATAGAATGTGCTCGTTTTTGTTTAAGAAGTAAAACGAGCACTAGCTCGGTAAGGAGGGGAGACAGTGGAAGCTGAAGAGGGCTCACTCTTGTTTCTTTGTTGATTTTTTTGTCTTCAGTCCCATCGGTAAAACGTGAAGCTCATACATTTAATGGCGGGAAAGGAAAGAGATAAGGGGATAGGGAACGGTTGGGTGTTGATTTTTTACTTTAAAGCGTGGTGCTGGCTCGTTAACTGGGTGGTCAGGCAGCCCACCTTACCTCCCTCGTCTGGTTAACGAGCAAGAAAACACACAGGCCCCTGCAAGATCAGGCCTTGCCGTATTCACACAAACCGCCATCTTCTCCATTTTCCCCTCTCCCTTTGTGGACACAGATATACCACCTCACTTCTCTGGTCGAAAACCAACCTGAGGGCCTGATTTTTGTGTGTTTGTTTAAATACTACAAATCGTTATAAGAATAAAAGATTCTCACCTTGGAGAATCTGAAAAAAGGGGAAGCTATTTTTAACAAAGTGCTGTACACCGATGATGACTAGCATTTGATTTCTTTCCCATTTCTGCAATCTTCAAAGAAGGTGCATGCAAGCTATCTGAGGGTGGAAGGCTTCTGGGATTTCATTATTCATTAAATGAAAATTTTATTCTGTAATAAAAGAGCGCTTATTAACTCAAATCGCTGATTCACAGTGCATGAGCCATGACCATGCTATTAAAATCTCAGGAACGAGGGAAAATCCGTGCATTTCATTTCATTTCGTCCAGTCTAGTATACAAAGAGCAGGAAAAGAAAGAGAAAACAAAGGAAGAGACTGAATGATTGTAGTGATCAAACACATTAATGCTATTTATGGGGCAATGACTTGGAGAAGATAAAAAGGCAATCTACACATGATTTACATGTACCAACAAGTACATGTTTCATATTGTGACCATGTAGGTGAGAAAGAGAACAAAACCACAGAGGAGCAAAACCGAACCAAACACGCCGATACTACACGGTCTCACAATCCAAAACCATAATGATAAATAAGGAATGGGAAAAAGGGGGGCAAAATGGCAATTGCATATCTAGAAGCACTTCCTATGAACAATGGAGGGTCCTGATTCATCATACTCTCCCTTTGATATCCACATCTGCATATGACAGAACCGAAACAAATAAAAAATTAAATTCTAAAATCCATTTCCTGAATTAAAATGCTGAACGCCAAATAAATATAGACAGAAAGTATGTGGAAACTTCAGAACAGCGTAAAATAATTAATCCAGTAAATGTTATGACTTGGATTTCTAGTTTTTCTGTTTTGTTTTTGTACCAATTACCATTGCCAATTGTCTTGTGAGTGTTATGGGTTTCTCAATTAATGGAAGCTAACATTTTCAAATACAGAAATACAAAGAAGAAATTAAACATATAAGAGAATCCTCACGGGAGATGTACGATGGATACCTGTTGGAAAGTGCTGAGAGAAGCCAGTATAGACCCTCCAATCCAGACACTGTATTTTCTCTCAGGAGGTGCAACCACCTTGATTTTCATGCTACTTGGAGCAAGAGCTGTGATCTCCTTACTCATTCTATCAGCTATTCCTGGAAACATGGTAGATCCACCACTGAGCACTATGTTACCATACAAGTCTTTCCTGATATCAACATCACACTTCATGATCGAATTATAAGTGGTTTCATGAATTCCAGGTGCTTCCATTCCAATGAGTGATGGTTGAAATAGGACCTCAGGACAACGGAAACGCTCTGCACCGATGGTGATAACCTGGCCGTCAGGTAGCTCATAGCTCTTCTCAATTGAAGAGCTACTTTTAGCAGTTTCAAGCTCCTGCTCATAATCAAGAGCCACATATGCAAGCTTCTCCTTAATGTCTCTTACAATTTCCCGTTCAGCAGTTGTGGTGAATGAGTACCCTCTCTCTGTAAGGATCTTCATCAAGGCATCTGTTAAATCCCTTCCAGCAAGATCAAGCCTAAGGATTGCATGAGGAAGTGCATAACCTTCATAGATGGGGACTGTGTGACTAACTCCATCACCAGAATCCAACACAATACCTGAAAAGTACACCACAAAAAGAAAGTTACAGACAAATTTGAAGAGCATCAAACTTTTCTTTGTGATTGAAAACAGAGAAGGGTTTCAAAGATACATGTATCTCCTTCACACCTGTAGTACGTCCACTAGCATATAAGGAGAGCACTGCCTGGATAGCAACATACATGGCAGGGACATTAAATGTTTCAAACATAATCTGTGTCATTTTTTCCCTGTTGGCCTTAGGGTTCAGGGGAGCTTCAGTAAGTAGCACAGGATGCTCTTCAGGAGCCACACGAAGCTCATTGTAGAAAGTGTGATGCCAAATCTTTTCCATATCATCCCAGTTGCTAACAATCCCATGCTCGATAGGGTACTTTAACGTGAGAATACCTCTTTTTGACTGGGCCTCATCCCCAACATAGGCATCTTTCTGCCCCATTCCGACCATAACACCTGTATGCCTAGGCCGACCAACAATACTTGGGAAGACTGCCCTTGGAGCATCATCTCCAGCAAAACCTGCCTATTGAAGAAGCAAACACTTCAAAGTTATATGCATGTTCAAGTGAACTAAAAAAGGCTCTCACAACATTGTGGCCCAAAAGGAACACAAATTGTTAAAAGACAACCACACTCACCTTAACCATTCCAGTGCCATTATCGCATACAAGAGGTTGGATTTCCTCATCATCAGCCATGGTTTATACTGATCCTGCAAGTCGAGCAGCACCATCTAGTCAAGGCAGAGAACCATAGCAAGGTACAATAGTATTTGGAAAAATAGTCATAAATTCACCATGCAACAGAAAAGATTGGTCTTTGGAAAGACAAGATAATTGTACTTCAACAATGAGAAAAGAACTGTTTACGTCTTGGAGAAACAAACTTGAACGAAGTGTTATGTACTTTCATTGAAAGTAAACTTAAGAAAGACAAAGTGTAAACCAGCAATACAACAATTTAATTCTTTATTTGTGGCAATACCAAACCAAAGGCTAGTGCTCCCTACACCACCTCTAATGTTAACACAATCCAATGTTAGCTTATGGGCATAATAGGTGGTGTTTGGTGATAGGTTATGAAAAAGAAGGATGAATTATTACTGGAGTAATTATTACAATAGCAATTTTTAAGGCTGGCACAATTGGTTTGTAAGAATGTTTGGTGTTCTAATAAATTGAAGGGTTAAAAGTTAGTGGAAAAATAAAAAAAATATTTGGTGTGTATGTTTAGGGAAAAAGGAGGAGAGAGAGAGAAAAAAATTACTTACTTAATGGTTAAAATTTACCCTCCAAAACACCAACTCAAGGTATACTAGTTGCCCTCCTTAATAATTAAGCCCACTCAAAAATTGATCCTATCATACTTAAGATGACCAGGGTAAAATTTAACCACCATAAATCCCCTACCATACACCCCCCAACGATCACACCAGTTATACCAATCACCCATTTTTCTTGCACACAACAAAAATCAAGTGTGCAAATGCTTCCGTTCAGAAAATCTCATATCCAGAATCAAGGTAAACATTTGTCTTATAATCCATATACAAAAACAATAAGTCCAAATTCAAGACCCCTAATAAAGTTTTAGTGCAATTTCTATAGCAAATTACATGTCTTGAACGTAAAAATATCTTAATTGATTATTGTACTTCAACAATAAGAGCACACTTGTCCACATTATCAAGAAACAAGCTTTGAAAATAATGTCAAATACTTCAACTGAAAGCAGCACGCGACAATTTGATTCCCTGTTCATTGCAATCCTAAGAGAAAGGCCAACGATTCCTACACCATATTAAAGTTTAACGAAATCGCCTATCAGCTAAATGAGCACAAAATGGAACATGCCAGTCATATCAATCACTCATTTTTATAGCATGCAGCGCAAACCACAAATGCAAATCAACAAATCCCAAATCCACAGCCCAGGTAAACATATTTCCTAGCAGAAAACAAGAAGTCCATGTCCAAAAACCCGGCAAATAAGCACTACGCTAACTGACATTTGCAGTTAAGAGTCCTAGTACAGTTCCTACCGCCCAAAGCATAAGTCTTGAACATGAAACACACAAAGCATACATCGAATGTTCCTGTTTCCAATAATCAACAATTGATATTATAAACTTAAGCACAAAATGATCCAAGTAATAGATCCAATCATTGATAATAAAGACTATAAAGCACACAGAAATCAAATAACAAAAGAAATTCAGAGCACAAAACACTAAAATCCACAAGTAAAAAGCACTGATACTGGCAAGAAATAATCAAAACTAAAAGCAAGCAAGCAAACCCAATTCTTGAATAAAGCAAGGAAACACTATAAACAATTCAAGAAACACACTTTCCTTAAAGAAACAACGTACACTGAGATTCTGATGAAATAGAAAACCAAAACTGAGAGCAAAAAAGGAAGAAACCCAAGTTTCTTCTGTTGTATGCTCACAGTGAATGAGTTGTCTAGAGAATGTGCTTGCTTTTATTTAAGAAGTGAAAGAAAATAAGAAAAAGCTGGAATTTTTGGGCTAATGAGATTGAAGTGAAGTGGGCAGGGGAGGGGTCACTTTCTTTTCTTCCTTTCTTCGATGCCACGGGAAGAAGTGACTGAAGAGAAACAATGCTAAAAGCAAAAGCAAAAAGAGAAAGAGGAGGGGGAACAGGTGGGTATTGTGCCACTGGACTGACAGTGTGGCAAGTGGAGGATTTGCTTGCCTGCCTGCCTGCCTTCCTTTACTTTGGACAGTATCTCCAGTGATGCTTCTCGTTTTCTTTCATTTTCTCTAGTTTTTCCAACATATTTTTCTTCTTTCTTTTTTAAAGTAAATTACAAAAGAAGTTAATGTGATTTTAACCTTAAGGTGTTCTTACAAAACCCGAATTGAGAATCAATTCAAGACAAAATTAGGGTTATAGATTGAAAAATCATTTTAATTAAAAAAAAATTGATAAAAAAAATCAATTAGTTGGGAGTCGAGCTTAAACTTAAATTTACTTTAATCTATTTGAATTTTTAAAAGTGAACCGAGACAAACTTCTGGATCTCAAGTTGCAATCCCTTGGTTGTGTTTTGGAGATATATATATATATATATAAGTGGGGGTAAAAGTCTTCTATATCCTAAAAATTGCTAGGGTGGATTAGAATATGTAAGTATAATATCAAGAATACATGCGGGAACTTCCTTCTTGCGTTTCCCGTATGGGCTTTTGCAGTCACTGCCCTTGGTGAATGGTAATGATGCCTCTTGCACATTTGCTATAAAACCAACATCTTGAAGTGTATTTCAAACAGGGAATTCTGTTTCCATCGCCCTTTCTCATTGTTCACTGTTATAGAGGGAGATGTAATTTTATCCAGCAAATTCGAGTGAATCTGATTTTTTTTTTATATAATTTTTTTTTCAATTCTAACTGGTCATTTTGTTCATCTCGGGAAATATCTGGAGTACACTTTTCCGGTGGAAAGGGCAGGACTCTAAACTCTCCAGCACTTTCACTCAATATCAGACTTGCAAAGAAGCTTTGGACTTCATCCTGTGACCTCTTTCTAGAGTCAAGACTCACTCCTGATAGAACATGCTCTTATTCTTGATTGCCTACATGCATGTCGCATTGCACTTTACCTGAAGAACCACGAACTGAGCAATCAAACAGCGCACCAGAACTGAATCTGCAGACCAAGAAGCTTTCAACAAAGAGGAAAAAGCAACGCAAATAATACTTGGCAGGGAACACTGCTAAATTAAGGAGTGCTCATTGGAACTCACAACGCACCATCTCTTTCTGTGATTTTATGCTCCATCAGGATTGATGCTTCTTAAACCCTGTAACTCGTGTTTGTTCAATGTATTAGACCTTTCCCAATATACCGCACCATGATCCTCTCCCCCTTGTTGGAAGATTTTTGACATCACCTTGTTTCTTGATTTTCTTGAACATGTATAATAAAGTTGAAAGTTTTAGGAAACATACTTCTAGTTGTGCCTTTGTGTGCGGTATGTGTAAGTTTTGAAAGCTTGTTTGCTTGAGGACATCTTTCAATATTACCACCTGTGATGGCATAGCATGCTTGTCTCACGCTATAAGATAATGCTTTATGCCTGATTGTTCTGCTACTATAAAGTCAGAATGAAGAAATCAGTTCATTCTTTTGCACGCGGGTTTGATATTTTTTTTTTCATCAATCTTGAAAAAAATGTTAAGAGCGCTGAGGTGACCATCACTGAGTTATGAGGAACTTGCCGTCTGCTCATTTTCTCTAATCTCTTCTCTTCATGCACGCTCGAAAAGGTTTGTGTTCTGAATTTGGATACAGGACCATCAACAATGGATTCGCCCCAGACGTTTATCGATTCTGTATGGCCGGATGAAGGTCGTGTATTAACTGAACTGGGCACAAGCACCACCAATTGCTCCGATCTGCTTAATCACAGATGACCCTTGAGACATTATTACGTAAATCAAATATATTATATATTGATCATGTCGATAAATTTATTTGTGTAAACCATTGATATTAAAACCACGAATTAATTTTTAAAATTTTATGATTTTACCAGTTAATATATATTTAATATGTTAAATTGAATTAAAAATTAATCAAATTTAATTTGTATAAAATTAATAAACTCAATCTAATTTTATAAATTTATTAAATTTGTGATATAAATCAAGTCAAATTTAAATTTAACTTTAAAATATTTATTGATTAATTTTATGAGATTGATTATATCTTTCAAATTATATATTAGATAAAACTAAAATTTTATAAAAAAATATTAGATAAATATAAGTTTTTAGGTAAAATATAGTTAAGAAACATAATATTTCACATGATTAAAATTAATAAATTAATATAATTAAATATCTCAAACAAAATTTTTATGCATTGTTTAGAATATATATAAAGCTATAAATAAAATTTTACTTCAATTAAAATAAAAATAAAAACTAAAATTTTAAAACTTTTTAATTATATATTATAAGTCGATAATCCATTCACATAAAAAAAAATATGTTTAAAATTAAAAAAGAATAATATATTTAAAATTAGGATTCAAAGGCATCAAGAAATATGTAAAAATTGAACATCGAAGTTATATAAAAGAATTATAACACGGAATTTTTTATATTATTTAATTTTATTTATTTATTTAATTTTAAATTATTATTTTAAATTTGAAATTTTTCAACGCATTAGCCGACGTCCATGCTTTGATATTAAAATTAATATCTTTAACATTTTCTTTTTGAGTATTTTGCAATGGCAAGATGAGATCTTATCTCCTGGATTTGATTTGCTAATTGAAGAGCCCTATCTCATCAGCCAAAGTCGTTCTTCAAGTCTCTTTTCTCGTACAAACAAACAGAACACAATCACTCTGCAACTCGCCCTTCTCTTCCTTCTCAACTACTTCACAGCACTACTACATCTTTGGACTTTTACGGGTAATAACAAAATCTCTTTCAATTTGATATTTAGAATTTCTCTGTGAATTTGTTGTTTATGGCACTAAATTTGATTTCCCTTTTATCTAAATTTTGCTAAGAATTAACTTACAATCCCATCTCAGATTCATAAGTTGTTGTCTGTGTATAAGCATTAGTTACAAGCAAATCGATATGCTAGTTCCATCCTAAGCTTTTCAATCCTTTTTTTTTTTTAATTTACTGTACAATTTATGAGTGCCTTTATATGCTACTGAGGTTATGATGTCTACTGTGTTAGACGATTTATGTATACCATTTTATTTTTATTGCATACTTTGAGAAAGTGATGTGCCATGGCTTTTATGGCGATTTAGTTAAAACTACTTAGCAATGAGCTCTGAGAGTGTTAAAGATGACTGTCTTGCGTGGGCAGCGAGAGACCCCTCTGGAGTCTTATCTCCTTACAAGTTTAGTCGCAGGTATGCTTTAGGTCTTCCCTTGAAGGTTGAGTTTCGTTTTTTATATGCAATGTTTATACCAGCGGTTGCAATTTACAGCTTAAGTTTCGAATAAGAGTTTTTTGATTTATTTATGGATGTTTTGTCAAGTATAAGCTAGAAGAACTGGTGATTTTTTTTTTCCGCTTAATTCAAAAGACTATTGTTTTTTGAGATAACAGTCAAATACCCGAGCTCTTTGATGTTGTTAGCTGTAACCCAGAATGAATTGGCTGTGCTTCCACAATTCTTCTTGCCTTTGTAACCGTTGGCTAAAGGTAATCTGGGAAATTCTATTCAGGGCTCTTGGAAAAGATGATGTTTCGCTAAAAATAACGCACTGTGGAGTTTGCTATGCTGATGTTATCTGGAGTAAGAACAAGCATGGAGATTCGCGCTATCCATTGGTGCCTGGGTATGTGGCCTAATTGAATAATATCACCAACTTTGATGATAAAACTAATTTTATAGTTTTATTAAACTTAAGTAGTTATGGTTATTTGCTTACAGACATGAGATTGCTGGAATTGTAAAGGAAGTTGGTTCCAGTGTCAGCAACTTCAAGGCTGGTGACCATGTTGGAGTAGGCACTTATGTTAATTCTTGCAGAGAATGTGAGTATTGCAATGACAAGGAAGAAGTTAGTTGTGAAAAAGGATCGGTTTTCACTTTTAATGGCATTGATGCTGATGGCTCGATTACAAAGGGTGGATATTCTAGCTACATCGTTGTCCATGAAAGGTAAATACTTTTGTAATTTCTGCCTTTGTTCTTATATTTTCTGTTTATTTTGTTATACATCAAGAAATTTAGAGATGAACTATCCATGAGAAATAAGTTGACTTTGCTGTTGCTTTGTCACCATGAAATTCCAATGATTTGCTGTATTTCAGAGCCTAGACATCTCTTCAGCATCAAATAGTAATATAATGCGTGTTCTTAGTGCAAGGATCTAACATTAAAAAAACAAAAGAAAAATCAATGCCAAGGCTTCTAGAGTTAAAATGATACTGTTGACCTATCAATCTGATGCTTCGAAAATTGAGCCAGCTTTCACTCCATCGGTTGTGTTGAATCTACAGGTACTGCTTTCGGATACCTGATGGTTATCCTTTGGCCTCTGCAGCACCTCTGTTTTGTGCTGGAATCACTGTGTACAACCCCATGATGCGACATAAGATGAACCAACCTGGTAAATCTCTTGGAGTGATTGGGCTCGGTGGTCTGGGTCACATGGCAGTGAAGTTTGGCAAGGCTTTTGGATTGAAAGTAACTGTTTTAAGCACAAGTGTATCTAAAAAAGAGGAAGCCCTGAGTGTGCTTGACGCAGACAATTTTGTGATTACATCCGATCAAGTGCAGATGAAGGTGAAGTCACAAGAATTTCTGGGAAGCATGTTTTTATTTAATGACATAAGTGATATTAATAATCATGTTTGCTCCCTATTTTCCAATTGTTGATTTGTTTCTTTGATATCTGATATCTTTTATGCAGGCCTTGTACAAATCGCTAGACTTCATAATCGACACAGCATCTGGCGATCACCCATTTGATCCATACTTGTCTCTTTTGAAGACTGCTGGTGTTTTTGTTCTTGTTGGGTTCCCAAGTGAAGTCAAATTCAGTCCTGCGAGCCTCAATATCGGTAACTTACTCTAGCAAATTTAGTTCTTAGTTTCTTTCTAGCCGAACTTTCTGATAGTCTTCTGTTGATATAAGAAATTGCAAGCGGAATTGATAGCTTAACCTACCATACTGGCAGGTATGAAAACTGTAGCTGGTAGCATAACAGGCGGGACAAGAGTGATCCAAGAGATGTTGGACTTCTGTGCTGCTAATAAAATTTACCCCGGGATTGAAGTTATTCCAATTCAGTATATAAATGAAGCTCTTGAGAGGATGGTAAAGAACGACGTGAAGTACCGGTTTGTGATTGATATTGAGAAGTCCTTGAAGTGATAGCATGGAGGCAACCAGGGAAATCTCCTCATTTCATGCATACAGTCATAATATGCATGTTGGATGCCAGGGGTTTTTCTTCTATGAAATATATTTTGGTTTGATCTCATCCTTGGTGTTGTCGAAATAATGATCCAGAATTTCGCGAATGAATCATTTATATCCAGGAATATTGTACCGCAGCAATAACAGTATTTATTACCTACTGTTTATTAAGTGTGGCGCTCTATCCAATAAAAGAAATAGCAGTTTTTGTATTTTTGAGGTGTCCTTTCTCGTTTCTCTATTGATGCTTCTGAGTACTGTTACCGCCAAATATCACACGATTCCATGCAAATAGACTTGAATGACTTCGATTAGAAAGTGGCATGAGAACGTTGAAGATGAAGACAAAACCCTTGTTGCTGTACCTGCATAACCAAGGACATAACTTCTGATGTGAGCAGCTTCTATGTATTAACATTATTATTAGCTGACAAAACCTATATATTAGATAGACACGAAGAAACGAGTTGCATAGACTCTGTAAACCACAACCTGAGTAAGTTGGACGGAATTATTATTAGCAAGACCTTAATGAACAAATCCACTACAAATATAACAGATGATTGATTACCTGGAGAATTAGTGACGCACCACCTGCAATATTTCTGGTCAAGGTCAAAATAGAAGTGTGTCAACAATTGTTTTTTAAAGTATGCATTTATAATCTTCACTTTCTCCATCCTCAGAAGCTAATCTGTAAAATGGTAAAAGTTGAGCTGAAGTTTTTCATCATGAGTTCATTTAGGCACGTACCCGAGAAAACTTCCATGGAGAAAGTGAAATTCGGGGTGACATTACTTAATGCACTTGCAACTCCCGAGGAACTGCGCTAAACCAGCATGGTTAAGATAGGTGGTAAATGATGCGGGTGTCTGCCTCACCTGGGCTAAATGGATAGTTGTATCGAGATATTTATCGCTCGATAGGGTGGAGCTAAGCTTAAAAGTGGGTTTGAGTTGCTTAAAATAATTGGTTTGGCAAAAAATTTCATAATTTTCAATCTGCGTATTGAATTGTACGCAAATTTTACTAGGAGGTTCCAAAAATCAAGTTCTACATGGGGTTATTGGAGGGGTTGCTCACTTATTATTCTCGAATTCTCTAGTTTGTTTAAGTCTATTTTTAAATTTATTTAAGCAAAATTATAAATCTCTTATACTTGGAGTAAAGTTTGAATTAAAGTCTTTCTGTGGTAAGTTGTGGTTGCTTTTTTTCTTGTGGTATCTTTGGCCACGTCATCATAATGAAAGGTGGATGATCCCAAATTGCTTTAAATTTTATTTGTATGCAGAATATTCAAAGATTACAAGATCTTTATCAAAAAGAAAAAAAAAATCATCACAATCATAATTACAAGACCTTTATCAAAAAGAAAAGAAATCATAACAATCATAATCTTCTTTATCTAAGGGATTATGTAACTACATGGAAATATTCTAATCAATCTAATCAATCAAATATCTAGATAAACTTAAGCCTAATAATTAAAACATAAAAAAAAAAGACAAAATACCATAACAGATAAATAACTATGGTTAAAAAATAGATGATAATCACCTTTTAACTTTGATGTCACTTTTTCAACACTTCTCCTTAATATCAAAGATATACATTCTAATCCTTTTCCTCGTAGCTTCAAATCTGTTATTAATTAAATACTTGGTAAACAAATATGCTAACTATTCATTTGAGATGTATTAAACTAACTTTAACTCTCCTTCTTGCTGAAATTATCTAATTACATGAAACTTAATCTTCATGTCACGAAAAACAAAATTTTTTAAAATAATTATTGTTAAAGTTTTATCACAAAATAATTTTGTAAGATGTCGTTGATTAAAGTCCAGATCGGTCAATATTTTTCTTAACAAAATCAATTGCTTTACTACCATGTAAAATGCTATATACTTTATCACTATAGTAGAATGTGCAATAACTGATTGCTTTTTAGAGTGTTCATCATTTCACCATCACTTTAATAAAGTTAGATTTCATAAAATACATGCCTAACTCTGCAATCCCTTTCAAATATATTAAAACCCTATTAGCTTTCACGAAGTGAGTTTGACTTGAACTTTGCATGAACCTAGAAAGATAATTGATATCAAACATACAATATTTGGATGTATAATAGTGAAATATAATAAGCTCTCAACAAATTTTTTTTAAGCTTTATCATCTATTCCTGGAGCTTCATTCTCTTCTCTTTTTTAAACTTATCTTCTAACACCATAAAAGTACTAAAGAACTGTTTGGGATTATGGTAATAGTTACGATTCAAAATATGTTTCGCTTAAAAATACATAAAAATAATTTTTTATTTTCAAAAAAATTATTTTTGAAATCTGCACATTAAAACGATCCAAAAACATGAAAAAATAAATTACTTTTTTTAAAAAAATTTGAATTACTAGATTATCAACCTCTCCTTTTTTTTTTCTCCTTTCTTCTGTAAGAGTTCTAACCCCTGGTTATAATTTTTCTATAATATTAAAATATGAGAAATTTAATTGATAGTAAAATAGATTAAATTAAATTAAAAAACCTAAATCAATATAAAAAATAGTGAAATTAAGAAAATAAAAAGTAAATATAGTGCTAAATTGTTAGAAAGAAAAAAATTATGGGGACAAAATAAATACATAAAACTAAGAGGGGTCAATGTTTAAATAACATAAGGTTAAGGGTTTATGTACAAATGATAAAATGACCCCTAATGTGAAATCCTAGAAATTTATAATTTACATATGCAGATGATTTGGTGGAAATTTTGTAAAACCCCAATAAAAGACTTTACCATGATGAATTGAATAATGAGAAGTAAAATAAAAATTATGGTAAATTGTAAACTCTCGATCAAATTTTATGATATTAATAAAATTATTGATTATTCAGAACCGAGAATGGGATGAGCTAGTTAAAATAAAATAAAATGAAATAATATTGAATTATTAGAAAAGAAATTTTAGAGAGAAAGATTTTTTTTGCATATTATTTTAAAAATGGACCAAGAAAAGGCATTTGGTTAAACAAAAAGATACCCAAACTTGATATAAGGGTGTTTTAATAAATATAGATAGATTTGCTAAATAAATAGCAAAATTATGCAAAAATTAACTAGGAGAGCCGAATGAAAGGAAAAAAAAAAGGGAGAAAAAGAGAGAAAAAGAGTGTTTTAAGAACAAACATTCAAATGGCCATATTTTTAAATTTCATTGTTGGATTGTTCTGGTTTTTAGATGTATTATGGTTCTCACCACCCTCTAACATCTAACTATTGGGATCTGAATGTTTTGATTTGGTGTGAGAGATATAACCCTCGCAATATTTCAAGGAAAATTAACTAGCAGTTTTTGCATTTGTCTACTGTTGGATTTTGCTTAATTTTTGATATGTTGGTCATATTGATGAGATCTTCATTATGAATGCGAAGATCAAAATTTTTGATAATAAGTTATTCATTGGAGAATAGTATATTATCAATTTTCAAGTTCGTTTTAGTTTTGTCTTGATTTAGGAAGATCTAACCGTTAAAATGCCATGATTTTTTGGTATGTGTTTTATGGTATAATGGTGATTAACTTCATTGTTTGGATTGTATTCATTCAGATTAAGTTGGGACAAACTTGAACCTTAATGAAACATTTGTTTAAATTAGGTTAGCAGAAATGAAATGAATGGAAAGTGTGGTGGCTTGATTTGTGTTTAACCATTAAAAGCATGTTAATTGTGATTTAAATTGAAGAAAATCCTTAGTAACTTTCCTTAGGCATGTTCGGCCATATTATTAATATTAGAAAAAGAGAGATATTAGTTGTTCCAATCTATATATTGGGACTTAATAGTTTTATCACCCATCTTTCAACTGTTATTAGGGAACCAAAATGATAAAATTACAAATTAGGTTCTTCACAAAGATTGTAAGTATAGATGTTATCTTTTAAACAAAACCGACCTTACATAATTTGAGTTATAGAACTCCAAATATGAATTGAAAATTAAAGAAGGGTCGAACTGTCTTGTACTTGACAGATTTTGCTGAGTACTATCATAGATAATTTCAGGTGTGTTAAGGGCATAATTGGTCTTCCAATCCTTTAATAGAGTTGTAAAATCGTGTCTTACCTTTTCAAGGAGCCAAACGACACTTAAAACCGAATTTTATTACTTTACTTACGAATTAGATGGTAAATAGTGTTCTCGAGTGAAATTTGATTCGGAAAGTGTAATAAGATAGTTGAAGAAAATAATCAAAAAATGAAATTAAAACATGGTGATGAATTCATGTGAATGAGATTGTAATAGTATGAGAAAATTAGAAGAGGGTACTAATTGTATCTCTTGATTTTTAAATAGAAGAGATGCTTGGAGTAGGGTCGTCAGGAGTTGAAGGGACTTAATTGATAGGGGAAACAGGTAGGTGCATTACACCTTGTGTTTTTAATTTGTGTAAACTCGTTGATAAATTTAAGAATTTATTATTTTATTAATTTGATAAATATTAGAATGAATATGAATACCATGAATACATTGATGTGTATTAGTTATGATATAACTGGAATGGATATGAGTGTTTTAGGTATATTGATTTGTATCAAACTTGTGATGATATTATTGGAATGAATAAGAGTACCTCACGTACAACGATATAGATCAATTAGTTAGGATAAATTGGCTCTTAAAAAAATATTTTCGACACTCTTATACGGTATGTGATATGATTAGGGGTTGAGATAAAGAGAAAATGTTGAATTATGGATGTTGTGTGTAAATGGAAAGGTTGATGAATCTTAACAGATTCATCTCCTGACTTGTGGAG
Source organism: Populus euphratica (assembly GCF_000495115.2). Lineage (NCBI taxonomy): Eukaryota > Viridiplantae > Streptophyta > Magnoliopsida > Malpighiales > Salicaceae > Populus > Populus euphratica. Next base: position 135,157 of record NW_011500149.1, on the reverse strand, counting down.
AGAATTTGAGTAAGAGGATGAAGAAATTAGGATTACATTCCTTATAATAATTGTAATTTTGGATGTTAACTATCTAAAACAAGTGGTCTTACTTAATTTGGAGATATAAAACTCCAATTATGAGTCACTAACCGAGACCAGGTCATGACAGACCCTATAGGACAATAGGTCTAATTTGTTGATGAATAATTTCAAGTGTCTTAGGGGTAGAATTGGATTCTCCTCCCTTCATGAGACTTGTAGCCGTGTGTCTTAATTTTTTGAGAAGACCAACCTTGCTTGAAACAGAGTTCTAAAACTTCAGATATAGTCAATAATCTGAGGAGAGGTTGGAATACAACCTCTGCTAGCAAATTCAAAAAATAATTAAAGCAACTATTTAAACGTGTTAAAGGGTGAAAATTTGGGTCCTTTTCCTTCGAGGAACATGTGATATCATATCCTAGCTTCGAAACGAAACGAGCTGTATTTGACATGAAAATTTATGATGATAACTATGGTTGGACAAAGAATGACAATATTAATTGATGAAATTGGCATAAACTAGTATATAGAACTATGGTTGGACAAAGAATGACAATATTGATTGATGAAATTGGCATAGACTAGTATATAGTAAGTGTATGTTAGGATCTTGGGTAAGGGGATCGCCATGCATGGATTATCATACATTTAGTATATGTTAGGCTCTTATATAAGGGGATCACCATGCATCAATGCCTATATGACATGGACTAACATACATTTAGTGTATGTTAGGATTCCGAGTAAGGGGATCACCATGCATGAACTAGCATATATTTAGTAAATGTTAGGATCCTTGGTAAAGGAATCATCATGCATCGATGCCTCTGGGGTATGAACTAGCACACATTTAGTGTATGTTAGGATTATAGGTAAGAGGATTAACATGTATCGACTAGCATCCATTTAATGTATATTAGGATTTCGGGTAAAGGGACCGCTAAGCATCGATGCCTATGAGGTGATGATGATACCAGTGAAATTGGTATTAACAATGAGTTAGGCAGAAATAGTTATGGTTAATCTTATAGAATTTTAAATAAAAGTTGAAAATGGAAGATGAAACAGTTTTAGTTATTGAATAAGAAAGAGTTCCAATAAAAAAAATAGAGAAGTGAATAGAATATAAATACATGTTTGTCTTTTTTAAATTGTTGGATATTTATGTTACTATATTTTTTGTGATGTTCATGTTTAATAATATGTATTTTGTTTCAGGACCATCGCGTGCACGATAAGAGTAAATCCTAGTTTTTGTTCACTTTTTTGTTATGTAGTTCTAGCAAGTATATCTTTGTATTTTAAAATATTAAAATATTTATATAACTTAATTTATATAATTGATGTTTAAACTTGAATAAATGAACTTAACTCTTAAATTCATATAATCATGTTTCATGTATGCGTGTTTATCTCATTTATTCCTCTATAATGATATTTGTTATTTCAAAGTATATTATAAATATTATGGTTGTGATGATGATGATGTTTATAGGATTGAGACCCATGACAATTGGGTTATGATTAAGTTATGAGATGTAAGATATTAAAAGTTAAACAGGGTATATATTAATAATTTGGGACCTCCTGGTATAGGAAAAACTCCGCTAAAATTTTGATGAAAATTTTAGTAGACTTTTATATGAGAATTGTAAAAAAAATAAAATTCAACCGTATTTTCAAGTACCAAATTATATATATATATATATATATATATATATATGGGGTATTACAGTTATTATCTTAACTCTTTTCTTTTAAAATTACAACAAGGGTTCTTATACTTTTACCTTCTTGTTGATAGACTTGTTTTTGCTCCACTATTTATAATGCATTTAGATTTATTTCTGATAAATATTTTTTAGTTTTCTATGGAGCTAATTTTATGATTAAATTTTTCTAATAAACTTACTAGAACCTTCTCTCATATCTTGGAATCAGAAAAATCTTTTTTAATAGCCTCACTTGATTCACAATCTTAAAAATTTGATTTGAAAAGTCTTGATTTCCTTTATCTTCATACTTTCAAATTGTCTTCTAAGATTCAAGATTTATATTTTTTTGGACTTCTCCTCACCATGAAATTTAACTTTTAACCCATCTCATGCTTATTTTGCAGTTTAACGAGCTGTAATTGTGAAGATTTCTTCACTCAGATTATCATAAAAACAAGTAAGAGCTTTGTATAGTTTTTTCTTTTCTTTATTAAAGAACTTTATCTATACAATTATCGGATTGTTTTTTAATGAAGTTGGTTGCTTATCACTTTCTCCTACAAATCAGAGATCATAAGATGAGCCTCCATTTTAACAACCCATACACCATAATCTTGCATTGTGAAAACTGGTGTTTTTGGTGGAAAGCTTAAAGCTTCCATTTTCAAACCTTACTAATCCCTCCTATTTCATTCACAACCTTTCAAAGATAAAAGGTGGGCTCTGATATTAAATGTTGTTAAATGGTATTAAGAGAACTTAGCTTAATCAAGGAACAAAGAACCAGGAGTAAAACAAGAACATGGAAGTTACCAAATGTTATTAAATTGTATTTCAAGAACTTAGCTTAATCAAAGAGCAAAGAACCAGGAGCGGAACAAGAACAAGAACATGGAGGTTATTGCCAACCCTCAAATTTTATTTATAGGCAAAATCCAATATCACAAGATCTTTATCATAAAGAAAAGGAATCATAACATCCATAATCTCATTTATCTATGGGATTACAGAACTACGTAGACTTATTCTAAGTGAAACAAACATCTGGCTAAACTTAAACCTAAAAATCAGAATATATATATATATAATCTCTCGCTTTGGTGCCACCACTTCAGCAGTTAATTGGGAGGATGACATTTCTTTCTTTTGGTAGTGGAAGACACGATCTCTCCAGCAACATTCTTAATAATTAAAAGGATGCCCCACTATTCAACACAGTATATTCCTTTCTCTTTCTTTCTTTCTTTCTTTCCTTTTTTTTTTTTTTTTGCTTTGATGTCTAATATCTTTTATGCAGGTCTCATCCATATTACTGTACTTTATGATCAACACAGTATCGGGGAATCACCGTTTTGATCCATACATGTCTGTCTTAATTGAAGACTGCTGGTGTTTTTGTTCGTGTTGTGTTCCCAAGTCAAGTCAGATTCAGCCCTGCAAACCTTAATATTGGTAACTTACTGTGGCAAAACTTACCCCAAGATTGAAGTGATTCCAATTCAGTATGTAAATAATGACTTGAAGTACCTGTTTGTGATTGATATTGAGGACACCTAGAAGTGATAGCATGGATTTTCTGATATGACCAACGCAATGCGATGTTACTTTAAACTGAACTGACAATTCAGAAAAGAAAAGAAAAGAAAAAAATCCAAGTCATACAGTAGAAAACTGAAACTAGATAGTCCTTTCATCACAACCTTACTATTACTAGGTAAATGGATGGCGCGTTGATGACATTGACTCCCACTAACTAGTCATTGTTTTTGGCTGGTCCTTTTTGAGCAGTTAGCAAGACGTTCCATTTAAACTTTATTTTCCTGTGGGTAGGAAAAAAGTGTGTTTGGTGAACTTTATTCAAATACAAGACACCACTGGGACTTCAAAAGCCACTTTGATAATTGCTGACAGTCTTGCATTTGAATTGGTCCAGGTAAGTCTGAATCCTCACTTCCCTTCGCTTGTGTCGGGATTCGTCATTGGGTAGTCATTTATGGAAGTTTCCGATGCTTTACCATCAGCTAAGCCTTTTCCCTCATCAGGCTTCCGCAAAAGCAATTGCTGAGAATAGTACAGCAATGACAACTTGCAGTGAACCAAACATTAGCTGCAAAAACTGGCCCCTTGTGACTAAGACACCAGGTTTGCGGGTAGAAGACTAATGCTGAGTTCACAACTCCCTGTAACAGAATACATCAGTAAAAAGCAATTGACCAGTGTCAAAGTTAGATAGCTATTGCAGAAACTCTTACATAGTATATAGTGGTCAGGAGCTGCACATTCCAATCCAACTTCCATATTGCAGGATTTCTTGCAAAAACAGCGCAAGAAAAGAAGATTGGATTGATGGCAAATCAAACTGTTTAGTGATAAACTGGCTGGATATACTTCGTAAACTACAGCCTGAGTGAGAAGGTCAGAATTATCAGCAAAATCTTAATGAAAATATCTACTTCCAATAAAACAGATGAATGACTACCTGGAGAATCAGCCATGCAATCCACGCAACATGACTGTTAAGAATAAGTGCAGAACCTTTAATCCAGTTTTCTTTAGCATGCCTGTACCCACCAGCAGAACCTTTGGTGCTATAGATGTTTATCAGTGCCAGTCTTCACTTTCTCCATCCTGAATGGGATGGCAGCAAATTAATAAAGTTTGATCTGGTGGACACAAAATTGATACATTATGAGGTCACTTGAGCACATACACACCAGAGTAAAACTGCCATTATGAATGTCAAACTCGAGATAACATTACTCTGCAACTGTGAGAGAAATTTACTTATGTTATATGCTTAAAAGCACACAAGGCATCAAAAAAAATTATTTTCCACAAATGCATGAATTCACAATTATATTTCTTTACCTTTCAATTATATAAGCAAAAGGGCCCACAAAAATCATCGCAATGAGATGACGGTGAACCACAAATACTAGTTGATAGAGTCCCTTCTCAAAGCAATTTCCATGAGGATATTAGATCCTCCATAAGCTAATTGAACTAGTAACATCGCTGCATATGGAGCACTGGCTTGCATGGTTATGAATTGCTTCCACTGCAATAGAAGAGAGAACGGTTCTTCATTTTCCCCTTTAAATAGTAACGAAGGATCAATCTCAGCAACTTCTTCTATAATAAATTCTGTGTCTCGTGTGGAAGAATGACACCTCTTTCTTAATTTAGTGGAATTCACAATCAGTGTAGCAACATGCTACATAAGAAGGATGCCCCACTATTACTGAAAGAGCATGCTTTACGAACCAGAAGCCAGCTATCTCTGAAATGCCTTTCCTTTTCCAAATCCACAATTTCTTCCGAAATCTATGGCCACAAACTGAAAATATATATATTAGAGTACTTTGTGACACGAACATGTTCTGTTCAAAATTAAACCTGATCATTTTCTGGGAATAATAGTTCAACTTGTTCATTCTTCAACTCTGATGTCTACATGGAGCAACTTTATGTCTTTATTCTTCAACGTATCCAACTAGCTCCTCGTCGATTTGTTATGGTTACTTGACATGAAATTCACAAAATATTTTGTGAGGTTCTTCATCAGCCTATTAATGTTAGTTTGTCTGTGTGAGAAAATAGAAGGGGAATTCTGATGTATGTGGTCTAAATTGTGTGTTTGCTAGAATTGGATGCTCTTTACTATAAATTCTACGGTGATATCTGAAAAACAAATCATGTGTTGTTGCAATTCTTGTTAGGAAAACAAAACTCGTGAACTATGATGATTCGTTTGTGGGAACAAAAGGTTGGTTAATAAAGACATGAGTTTAGAGCATCCAATTCCTTTCCATCTTTGCAATGGACCGATCAATGTCATGCTGCAGAATATTTTTTTCAGATAGAAAGGAAAAGGGGGGAAAATTGATATTAGAGGTTAAGAGAGAATTTGACAGCAGAGGAACAGAAAAAGAAAATCATTGTCAGTCAGAGAAGCAGTTTACTTGATATAACTTGCCACACCACTTTATATATCAGAGAAACACAAGCAGAGAAAACAGAGTCTTTTTCGATATCGGAAGATTTCTCTGCTGGAGATCAACTACTATGTATTTCTTGTTTCTCAGCCTTGCTTCTTCCCCGCAGGATACCATAAAGACCTCCATCAATAAGAATACCACCCAGTACAGAGAAACGAAATAGTCCATTCCTCACAACATTACTATTACTAGGCAAACGGACGATGCCTCGGCATTAACTCCCACTAACTAGTAATTGTATTTGGTGGATCCTTTGTCAGCAATTACCAAGACATCCCATTTATCATTGTTTATTGATGAGTAGAAAAGAAGTGTGCTTGGTTAAGTTTATTCAAATACAATACACCACTGAGACTTCAAAAGCCACTTTGATAATTGATGATGGTCTTGCATTTGAATTAGTCTAGGTAAGTCTGAAACTTCACTTCCTTCCGCTTGGGTCAGGATTTGTCAATGGGTAGTCATTTATGGAAATTTCCAATGATTTACCGTCAGCCAAGCCTCCTCTTCCTTCATCAGGCTTCTGAGCAGCGCTATTGTCTTGCCTTTTACCCCACAGTACACAGTAGAGACCCACTACAATGATACCTGTTCCTATCAAGCTGGGAAATGCCAAATAATGGTACTGATAAATAACAATGGACAGCTTGAATTGTTTTGAAATGGCAACCTGTAACTAACTGATGAACGAGAAGAGTGGAGAAACTTTAGAATTGAATAGCTCACCTGCCCAAATGAAGTCTCTCTGCAAATGCAAATGCTGAGAATAGTCCAACAATGACAACTAGTAGTGGACTAAACATAGCTACAAAAACTGGCCCCTTGTGACTAATACACCAGGTTTGCAGGTAGTAGCCTAACGCTGAGATCACAGCTCCCTATAAACATAATATACGTAAGTAACAAGCAATTTAGCAGTCTCAAAGTTAGATAGTTATTTCAGAAACCTCACACTGTATATAATGGTCAGGAGCTGCACATTCCAGTCCAGCTTCCATATTGCAGGAGTTCTTGCAAAAAACAGCGCAAGAAAAGAAGATTGGATTGATGCGAAGAAGCAAATCAAAGTGTTCAGCGATAAACGAGCTGGATAGACTTTGTGAACTACAGCCTGAGAGAGCAGGTGAGAATTATCAGCAAGACCTTAATGAACATATCTACTTCAAATAAAACAGACGAATGACTACCTGGAGGACTAGCCATGCACTCCACGCAAAATGACTGGTAAGAATAAGTGCAGAACCTTTAATCCAGTTTTCTTTAGCATGCCTGTACTCACCAGCAGAACCTTTGGTGCTATAGATGTTTATCAATGCTCTGTTCTCAAAACTTTTAAACAGATATCCTCCTTTCCAGAAGGTAAAAACCAGTGAGCCACTTATGCAAATAGCCGTGCCCAACATTTTAGCCCATCCTCTAGGGCTTTCAGTCTTCACTTTCTCCATCCTGAGAAAGATGGAAGCAGATCAATAAATTTGATCTGGTGAACTTAAATTGAATCATTATAAGGTCAGTTGAGCACATACATACCCGAGTAAAACTGCCATGATGAATGTCAAACTCGGGATAACATTACTCAACGCGCTTGCAACTGTCGGAGAAGTGTATGCTAAACCAGCATAGTAAACATTAAGATGGATGGTAGTTCCTAGTGATGAAAGCAGAAAAATCTTTATGATCACTGACAATGAAAGCAAAGGGCGCTGCTTCCTGCTTTGCAAATACATTCCAAAAATTACAATTTTTCTCATATTCTCCTTAGGAATCCATGATGTCTTAAGCCTTTCTGTTAGTACTTATGTTATATGCTTTAAAGTACATCTAGGCATCAAAAAACTTAATTTCCCACAAATACATGCATCGACAATGTTATTTGTTTACCTTTCAATTACGTAAGCAAAAGGGCCCAACAAAATCACTGCAATGACATGACGGTAAACCACAAATACTATTTGATTGAGTCCCTTCTCAAGAGCAATTTTCATGAGGATATTAGATCCTCCATAAGCGAATTGAACTAGTAACATCGCTGCATATGGAGCACAGGCTTGCATGGTTATGAATTGCTTCCACTGCAATGGAAGAGAAAACAGTTCATCATTTTTCCCTTTAAATAGTAACAAAGGTATCTCAGCCACTTCTTCTATAATAAATTCTCTGTTTTCCGTGGAAGAATGACACCTCTTTCTTTAGTTAGTGGAATTCACAATCAGTGTAGCAACATGCTAGATAAGAAGGATGCCCCACTATTACTGATAGAGCATGCTTAAAGAACCAGTAGCCAGCTATCTCTGAAGATGCTTTTGCCTTTTCCATATCCACATTTTCTGCCGATTAATAGAATTCTCTGAATTCTATGGCCACTATCTGAAAAATATATATTAAGACTATTTTGTGACACGAACATGTTCTGTTCAAGATTAATAGTTCAACTTGTTTATTCTTCAATTCTAATGTCTACATGGAGCAACTTTATGTCTTTATTCTTCAAGTACCCAGTTGGCTCCTTGTCGATTGGTTATGGTTAGTTGACATGAAATTCACAAAATATTTTGTAAGGCTCTTCATCAGCCCGTTGTTAGTTTGTCCATGTAAAAAAATACCAGGGGAATTTTTATGTATGTGGTCTAAATTGTGTATGTTTGCTAGAACTGGATGCTCTTAACTCTGCATTTCTACAGTGGTTAATATCACTCTTGGCAACCTGGAAAACAACATTCATAAACGATAGTGATTCCTTTGGAGGAACAAAAGGTTGGTTAATAAAGAATTGAGTTGAGAGCATCCAATTCCTTTCCATCTTTGCGATAGAATAATTAATGTCATTCTGCTGAATATTTTTATCAGACAGAACGGAGAAAGGAAAAGGAGGACATTCGAGGTTAAGAAAAGGAAATTTATTGTCAGTCTGAGTAGGAATTTACTAGATATAACTTGCTACACTAATTTATATATGAGAGAAACACACAAGCACAGAAAACAGTCAGTTTTTTTCAATATCTGGAGATTGCTCTGCTGGAGATTCACCATTATGTATTTCTTGTTTCTCAGCCTTGCTTCTTCCCCACAGGACACCATAAAGACCTCCAACAATCAGAATAGCTCCCAATATACTGCGGAAAGAACACCAAAAACATAAGATACAAACTAAGAAGGCTGCACAATAAGAAAAACTTTAATTGTGGTTATTATTACTATTTGTGTCTTTCACTTGAAAGCAACAAACCTTTGCCAGTTCAATCGTTCAGCCCAAAAAATTGCTGAGAAGATGGCAGTTAAAACCAATGCAAGTGGAGAAAACACGGAAACGTAAAACGGCCCTTTCTTCTCTATACACCAAATTTGGAGTCCATATGCAGCCCCAGTTACGAATACACCCTGCAATTCGTTCAAGCAAGTTATAAATTGAATATGAACTGCAAAAGGAGGATATAAATATTAATGATGTTGAGATGGTAATGACAATAAGTAGTGTGTGGAAAGCTGAGGCTTACACAATATGCAAGGGAAGCAAGTTGAATATCCCATCTTATCTTATATGAGTTACGTTCTCGCTCCAAGGCTGCAGCTATAATACTAGATTGCACAGAACTGATGAGACACTGTAGAGTGGAGAGGCGTAACCTGGCTGGATAAAGCTCTAGCAATTTTGATTGAACGACAAGCCATGTTGACCAAGCTATGGCAGAAAGGAACATTAGAACAGGTCCTAAGATCGATCTCGTTCTACCCTCCAATTTATTAACAAAGAATGTTCCATCGTTGCTGCCAGAACTTGACGAGTTAGGATGTCTCGTCGTAGGTCTTCGGTAGAAGCTAAGCAGCATGGCTCCTCCAACAGTTATGACTATTCCAAGGATCTTGAGTCCACCATAGAATGATCTCCAACCTACAGCCTCCAACCTACCATTTCAAATTTTCAGATAATTTTGCAAACTATCTTTGGCTCCTTTTTTTTTCTTCAGCAAGAGAAAAATCATCCATCTTACCCCATAATGATAGCTAAGAAAAATGTGATAACTGGAATGGAATTGAGAATAGCAGCTGCAAATGTTGCTGAGGTTAAATGGAGCGCCACGTAGTATAGATCCAAGCTCAATGTTGGCCTACGTTTTCATCAGCCAGACACATAAAAATTAATCTAGTTTCACTCATGAAGATGATTCCAAATTGTTTTATTAACAAAAGACACCATTTAGTTAGGAATTTGAAAGTAGTTTAACCCTGTCAAACAAAAGTTAAAAGTGTAATTAAACAGTTCTATATTGAAAAAGCTGTCGATACATCAACTAACCCTAATAAAGCAGCTACAAAAATCTTGCAGAAGAGGCTGAATGACAGCGATCCGCTCTTCTTCCTACAGGGATAAAGTGATAGAGAGTGTTAGTTCATCCACCCCGTTTTACCGCTTGCCAGTGAAAGAAAAACATGTAGGAATCATTTTACTTGAAGTCAAGCCAAACATGAAAGCAAAACAACGTGAAATGATCAAGATAGAAATGAGAATAACAGCACCAACCTCTCCATCAAGAGAACAAGGAGCGCCAACACAAGTGTGGCAATCATTTGCCGATAGGCATTGAACACTAAAGGGTTCATCCCAGCATTTAGCGCTGCCTTTGATATTAAGGTCATCCCTGCAAAACCAAACTGTATGAAAATCATTGCCAACAGGACTTGATGGCTAATTGCCGCATCCTTCAAAGCTTTGTAAAGCTTCATTATGCAGGCCATGATGGATAAAGAAGAGCGCTCGAATGGCAACATATAAAGGAAGTGAAAACTACTAGCAATGAAGTAGACCTACAACATCGTTGTGGGAAGTGTCAGCGGAGAATCGCATCCCTGTCATTTTCAAAGACACCAGATACATAATTTATTCGCGGGTGGAAAGTGTCCCCCTCTTCAAGATCATTAGAAATGACTGGACAAGCATACAGAATCATCTCCTCTTACTTTCTTAATTCCATGTTAGTCAAAAATCGACGACATGACTGGATGAGCCAATATTATAAATACAAGTCCCTTACAAGTTGATATTACTTTACATTATTATTCAAGACTGGAATAAATGAAATGACAGCAATAGAGAAAAACGCTATAAAATGGATTAAGGTTAGTTGTTATAGTAAAAGGCACCACTATAGGTTCCACTAGATATAGAGGGATCGTGCCAAAGAAACTCCACTGTGTTCTCCTTGAGAGGAACATCAAAGATATCCAGCGAACTGTTCGAACCACCTCCAAATTTGACTTTTATCCTTTGTTCTGTTTTTTTTCTTCCAAGATTTCACACATTGTGCAGCTGGAGAAAATGTATAGTAATCTATTTATAACATGTGTTCCTTTTCGAGGATGGTGTTCTTGAAAATTGGTGACGTTCACCTTCTTTTTGCTATTCGTCCGATCACTTTCCATTTGGTTTAGGTTTTTTTTTTTGTGTTTTAAAGTTGCACCGTCTCCCATAAAGATGTTGTTTCCTACTTCTTATCCAGGAGATATGGTGGTTGAATTGGAATATTTTATATTTCTATTTTAGCTCCTTTATGTTTCTTCTTTTAATAAATTAATAATTACACTGGTAAACAAGTGCGTGCTCTGGAATTGTTTGATTTGGATAGCAGGGCCATTACTACTATGCAGTTGAGATTCCTTCTTTGACCCTCTTTGGATGTCAATGTCTCTGCTCAAAGTTTTGGAAAGCATTTGAGATCTGCTTCTTTGGCTCTCTTGGACGGTAATGTCTCTCTACGGGTGCTCTCTGTTTTTGAAAAGCATTTGAGATTGCTTTTTTGACGATGGTAATGTCTCTATTTGAGAAAGCTGCTTTGGCTCTCTTTGGATAATAACCTCTCAATTTGAGCCTCTTTCGATGGTAATGTCTCTTTTTGAGAAAGCTGCTTTGGCTCTCTTCGACGTGAACCCCTGTATTTGACCCTCTTTGGATGGTAATCTCTCTGAATGCTACAAAGCTGCTTTGGCTCTCTTCGACTTTAACCTCTGTATTTGACCCTCTTTGGATGGTAATCTCTCCGTGAATGCTCGCTGTTTCGAAAAGCATACGTGACCACCACTGTCCTCATGAAAATGTTATATTTTATCTTTAGGGTTGAGGCGTAGCTTTTATTCGAATCAGGTCCTTTGCATGAACAATTATGAGGAGAAAAAGAAAGCAATGATCCTCCACGTAGATTCTTAACATGAATAATTTCATACATCTAAAGCATCCACTCTCATGCAGCACAACAATAAATCACTGTCAATGATGTACAAATCTACTCCCCTCTCATTTCAAGAGCACAGCAAGAAAACCAATGTTGCTTGGTGACTTCATCTTCTAGTTTGGTGTTTGTACCAAATAATTATGAGAAAGAATAGAGAGCAATGATCCTCTACGTAGATTCTTCACATGAATAATTTCATAAATCTAAAGCATCCACTCTCATGCAGCACAGTGATAAATCATTGTCAATGATGTACAAACCTACTCCCCCCTTATTTCAAGAGCACAGCAAGAAAACCAGTGCTACTTGGTGACTTCGTCTTCTAGTTTGGTGTCTTCATTAGTAGAAGTGGCGTGTCAGTAAAAATTTTCAATTTCTTTAGCTGCTTTCATGTGACATTTTTATTATTTTCTCACTTGCCTCTTTTTTTTGGCTCTCGGTTTTTATTTTTCAATTTCAACCTCCTAGGTCAACTTTTTAATTTCAGAAATTTCTTCCATTTTGCACTTCCTATCCTGTAAATAGTTTTGGACTCCGTTCCATGGTTTATGACTCCAAACTATTCAGCAATGTTCAAGATTTGGTAACAATGGCATCGGTGCTTGTAGCAAAAAAGAGAAGAGAGCAATCCCATGGCACACAAAATATTGAAAACATAGGCAGAACAATCAAAATTTTATAAAATGAAAACTCCAGACAAAATCGGTGAAACATCTTAAGCATCCAGGGCATTAATAGAGCACGAAGAGAACTACCATATGAACAAAACTAAAACTCCTTGACTCACTCTTCCTCAAAAACAGTTCCCTTCTCACTCACATAGATCCCATCAAGAAATTTGCGGATATCCTTGTTCTTCACGTGACATTTCTGTTCAAAGAAAAAACTTTTTCAGCAAATGAAGAAAAATGGAAGTTGCTGGGCATGCATGATTCATCTATAAAATAAGGTGCACCAAAGTTTTTTGAACAAAAGAATAAATTCAGATACAGAAGTGCACATTCAGGTACACAAGCATCATCGCACACACAAACCTGATTAATCAAAGCAGCAGACCGGGAGACAAGTTCAATGTCGTTGCCATCTAGGACAAGTTCATCCTTGACCTTTTCAGACCGAACAATAGACACACCTTCCAGCATGTCAACCTTTCTCACCTTAAGAAACCAGACACAAACAGCATTACCAAATTGATCCACCAACAAAAAACATCCGCAAAAAGTAAACATCAGGTTTTTTTAACATGGTCAAAACTCAAAACACTGCTGACTGGCAACAACCACTCGTATCATATCCATGCCCATTGACAAAAATTCAACACAGAACTACACCAAAACCAAATGAATGTTCTTCCTTTAGATTAATCTCACAACAATATTTCAATAAAGAAACATTTACTATGTCTCGGATCAAAACTGCATTAGATCAGCAATAAAGAAACAATAGAATAATCTGTGTATCTGTCATACAATAGCAACATCATTTAAAAATAACCAATAGAATAATCTCACAAACCATCAGCTACCAGCTAAATTATCAACAGTTGAACACTAAGATTTTATAAATAAAAATACTATTTTTTCACTTTCTAAATTGATCCACCAATAAAACTCAAAACACTGCTGACTGGCAACAACCACTTGTATCATATCCATATCCATTGAGAAAAATTCAACACAGAACTACACCAAAACCAAATGAGTTTTCTTCCTTTAGATTAATCTCACAACAATATTTCAATACATTTACTATGTCTCGGATCAAAATTGCATTAGATCAGCAATAAATAAACAATAGAATAATCTGTGTATTTGTCATACAATAGCAAAATCATTTAAAAATAACCAATAGAATAATCTCACAAACCATCAGCTACCAGCTAAATTATCAACAGTTTAACACTAAGATTTTATAAAATATATATATATATATATATATATATATATTTCACTTTCTAAATTGATCCACCAATAAAAATCATCCGCAAAAAGTAAACATCAGGTTTTTTTTTACATGGTCAAAACTCATAACACTGCTGACTGACAAAAACTACTCGTATCCTATGCATATCCATTGACAAAAATTCAACACAGAACTACACCAGAACCAAATGAGTGTTCTTCCTTTAGATTAATCTCACAACAATATTTCAATACATTTACTATGTCTCGGATCAAAATTGCATTAGATCAGCAATAAATAAACAATAGAATAATCTGTGTATTTGTCATACAATAGCAAAATCATTTAAAAATAACCAGTAGAATAATCTCACAAACCATCAGCTACCAGCTAAATTATCAACAGTTTAACACTAAGATTTTATAAAATATATATATATATATATATATATATATATATTTCACTTTCTAAATTGATCCACCAATAAAAATCATCCGCAAAAAGTAAACATCAGGTTTTTTTTTACATGGTCAAAACTCATAACACTGCTGACTGACAAAAACTACTCGTATCCTATGCATATCCATTGACAAAAATTCAACACAGAACTACACCAGAACCAAATGAGTGTTCTTCCTTTAGATTAATCTCACAACAATATTTCAATACATTTACTATGTCTCGGATCAAAATTGCATTAGATCAGCAATAAACAAACAATAGAATAATCTTTGTGTATTTGTCATACAATAGTAACATCATTTAAAAACAACCAATAGAATAATCTCACAAACCATCAGCTACCAGCTAAATTATCAACAGTTTAACACTAAGATTTTATTAAAAAAATACTATTTTTTTCACTTTCTAAACCTAAAATCAATAAAATTAAAAAAATTTCGAAGAAAAACGTATTAAACACTAACACCAGCCTTAAAGAACAATTGGTTTCTCGCAAGTAGTTAGAAATCATTACCTTCTTCTCGCCAAGGAAGTTCCTGATCTCGATGGCAGTATTGCTGTTAGTTATGGAGGCATTGATGGGAAAGTGAGCATACACAAACCTCATCTTGTATCTGTAGCCCTTGGTAACCCCAGTGATCAAGTTCTCAACGTGGCTAAGGGCTGTCCTAATAGCAGCACTGGTCTTTCTTGACCCAAACCAGGCATCTATCTTGAGCTTTCTCTTCCCTTCCTCGTCTTTGATCAACTGAAAATCAAGATTCAAGTGCTTGAAGTTCCTTGTAAGCTTCCCTCTTGGGCCTTCGACTTCGATGATTCTGGCATTGATCTTGATCTTAACCCCATCTGGGATATCCATAGTTTCAGAAGAGAGGATTGTCTTCATGATTTCTCGGCGTCGACGGCAGCCCTCTCCAACTAAAGTTTCTCTCCAAGGCCACAAAACCAGAATTTTTATTATTATTATTATATAACAGCGGGCGGCAGCTTAGAGTAAAGCAGGGTAGAGTGTTACAAAAAATGCCCTAAAGTTATTGTGTTTTAGGGCCTAAGCCCTAAAATATGATATGGTGATGTAGGCCCTTTTTCTTGGTCCAGTTTGAAATTGCTGGATGGGTTTTTCTGAAGCCCAGCCCAACCCACATTTCCATCCCTTGTTTGTTCCTTTATTCATGTAAAACCTTGTTTGGTGAATTTTGTTTTAGTTTTTGGAAAACTTTAGGTGCTTGATTTTTATCCATTTACATAAAATTCTTCTTTTTTTCTTGCACAGTCTTTATAGTTTTTGTATTTTCATTTTTGATACAAAAGCTTAATTTCTTTATATTTTAGTCTGGGAGAAAAAAATTATCTAAAAATAATAAGAGTTAACAATTTAATCATGTTTTAAAGATGAAAATTCTAAGTAAATAGTAAAAACAAAGAAGATATATGAAAAAAAAAAGCTCAAATGAGTTTATTTTCAACTACATAGATGTGTTTTTAAACCCTAAGCACCAGTAAGAACAAAGACTTTCCATTATCCATTGTAATCTTTAAGAATTTTCACTTTGTTTTATTTTCAAGTTTATTTTAATTATTTTTTGCATCCCTTCAAATCTTAAAAACTTGCTTTTGAAATAATATAAGGGATGTCTTTTTCTTAGTAAATGGTAAATAATCATGATGATGGTTAAATTGATTTTTTTTATCAAAGAATAATGTATTATTATTAGTTGTGTTATCATTGTCACCATTGCCATTATACTATAATCAATTCTAGTTATTGATTTTATTGTTATCATTTTCAAATTGAGATAAATTTTTGTAAAAATATCATTCTTTTTCATCATAAGAACACAGCCATATTTTGGAAATGTTGTATATGCTTTATATTAAAAATAATATAATTAAATTTGTAATTTTTTGCTTAAAAGAAATTTGAATAATGATACCATTTTGATACTGTTATAATCTTCCAAGTTTGTTGACGTTATTGAGATACTAGTAGAAACTTAATTACTATTTTCATGATCATGTAAGAATTAACCTAAAAAGGAACCTAGAGTTAACCATGTTTTATAAAATTATGTTAATGTATTGTCTAATCAAGAAGAAATGCGATCCAAGTTTAAATCCCATGAAAACCAGCCTGCAATCCATGCATTGGGTTATGGCTGTCATCACCCCTTGTCATATTACAAGTAAAATCACCAACGAGTGGGATTTGTGATTTCTGTAAGCAAAAGACGAGATTTCACGAAGAAGAGAAACTTGAACAGGAATTTCAAACACAATAAAAGGAATCAATTTTAGTAGAAAAAGGAAACCGACCATCCCTCCATTTTGTCCCCTACAAAGATCAGAAACAGTGAAACTAAAAGAACAACATGCCGATGAGCAGAAAAGATGAAGGGTAAGAACTTGGGCAAGGAAAGGAAGAAGCAAGAGCTAGTGATACACAACCACATTACTCAGCGCTAATATATCACAACTTAGATAAAAATCCTATACAAGTCCAGGCCCCCTCGAAAACAAACAAAAACCCTTGCATCACTCCCTCGGGACTGCCTGCAGTTGTCAACAATCTACGGTAGCTTGCGCATCCGGATCCTCTTCTTCCTCCTCCAGCATGTACTTGCTGAAATGGTTGACCTTGAACTTCCACTCTCCTTTAACAGGGTCATATGAAACAAATTCGGCGCCTTGGTCTTCGGCCTTCCTTTTGAGCATCTCCTTGTATTTCTCTATTTTTGGTCCTTCTGTGAACTGACGTCCGGTCTTTTTGTCAAAGCATTTTATGTTGAGAAGTGTTACCTCAGCGGGCTTGTTGAGACCTTGTCCAACGGGTGGTTTCTTGCTATCATCCATGTACACAATAACCTCCCGGTTATTAAACTGAACAAGGGACTCAAGATCAAGCCGTCGAACATCTGTTTCACCAGAGAACTTGATGCTTCCATAGCCATGCCTTCCAACCACAAAATCCTTAACATGGCGGCAGAAACCCGGTTTAGCCCTCTCCTTGGCTGCCAGTTCCTGAATACGAGGCTCAGTAAAATAGTCAGAACGTCGCAGTTTTGGCATTAGCGCCTCAATATCTGCTCCATGCTCATACACAATTGCAGCCTCGCCAGCTCTGTGACCACTGAGTGTCATGTAGGACTCCTCTTTCTGAGCTGAATGATCCTCATGGACTCCGTTAGGTTTCTGGTTGACTTTGACATGGGGAGCTTGCTCCTTGATCACACCATTTTCAGCCAAATTTTCTGCATAATAAATAGTGATGAGCACAAGCAAAAAAAAAAAAAAAAAATCCATTCAGGGACAATAGAAGCCATACCCAAAGAAAATCCTTGTGAAATAAGCTACAGAAATTAAAACAAAAAAACTACACAAACCCCCAGAATATATTTGGTTTTGAGAGTTAAAATAATGCACAAGACGTAAGTGTCATAAGGTAAGTTTAAACATGCAAAAAATGGAGAACAGCTGTGTTTCCATGGAAAAGTGTGCCTATTGAAGAAAATGACATTCGAAGTGTAGACTTCACGGATGGAAGTCATGAAATCGGTTGTCATATGAAGTTCAGTCAGAAGTTTGAATATACCACGCAACCTCCCAAAAGATCTTATTAAGTAGGCAAGATCAAACTCTTCAACATAAACTAGCAGCAGAAGTTTTGGCCATGTCAATTTCAGGAATCATTCAGCACAAATGAAGAAAGCGCGAATATTGCAAATGTAACAATATCTTACTATTTTTATCACCAGCAGTGTAACCATTTGAGAGATTGGCAAAGTCTGATTCTGAATTTTTTCCTGGATAAAAGAAGGTAATAAGCTAAATTTGGACTGTTAAAAAAAAATTACAGCAACAATGACGCTATAATATGATGACACGGAATGAAAGGAAAGTAAAGCCCTGGAGCATTGGAATAACTGGGGCATCATCCCTTCCATGTGTCAATCACAGTTAGCCAGAATATGCCAACACACTACAAAAATATTGCAGACCTGAGGTAGCATTGTTAGATTGGGAATTTACCATTCTCATGTACTGGTGCAGATGCATTCACTGGAGATGCTTTATCTGCACTTGCCCTTGGAGGCCACTGGTCCATAGGACGAATCACCAGAGCTTTTGGGTTTTCCCTCGGAATAAAAAGAGCATCTGCCTTTGGTGTACTGGGCGTTTCTTCTTCATCACTGAAAAATGGAACCTGAATGCAATAGGTGAGCAAAGAAGCAAGTCAATATGCAACCTCTCCATAAATCCAGTTATAGACAAGGCAATCAATAGCCATTTTAAGGAAAAAAATTTGCAAATCTAATCACCTTTGGACCATCATGCTTAGGGTAATATTTCCTAGCAGGCAACCTAATCCTTCTCTGTGACAGGTGCCGCGAAGTCAATAAGGATGATACTCTAACAGGAGAGGGTTTCTCAATGACCTGATAGAAAAAAAAGAGCCAAAAGTCACCGCTATTTCTCCAATTACATTTTATAGACACAAGAATCAAAGCCAATAACACAGAATAATAGTAAAGATGAGGCAAAGCTGATTTACATTACGAAAAAAAAAAAAAGTCAAATCAAGGTAACCCTATAGTAAACAAGTTCAGTTCAGAACAAGTTATAGTTACAGGCATAGAAGAAATCCCATATTGAACTGAAGGTGTAGTTCCAGCTCGACCAATAGACATTTGAGGCATTGCAGGAAGTGTTCCAAATGGATTTGTAACAGGCACTGGTTGTATAGCAACAGCACTTTGTGGGGTAGACCTGTTAAACCAAAAAACATTGTTATACGCACCATAAATTGATTAATTACCCAGTAGCTTGAATCTTTTCACGACCCATAATAAAGAGGGGTAACAGAACAATATTCACACTGAGTGCACATGTTAAGAACAGACAGGAAGCCTGTCTTAATAAAACAACATAAGCATTGCAGAGCAGGAAGGAGAACACATCTCCTACGCATGTACATTTAGCATACATGATATGAAAAATCAAACAAACATGCACAGCAGCTAAATATAGAAAGTGAAGCAAAGACATACAACTGCCACATGCATACAGACAACTAACTAGAGAGAGTGAAGCAAAAACATACAATTGCCCCAAATTGTTTGATACACCAGCAAAGCCACTCATACCAGCTGAAAAATAGCGCACAACTAATGTCAGCACCATAAATTAAATGCTTAAAAACTAAATGATGAAAAAGAAAAATAAAGATACCTGCTTGTGTCTGACTAAAGTTCGAGGCAAAAGTACCTGCATTCTGAGCTGGCTGAGACATTTGAAAAGGTGCTGGTTGCGATGGCTGCAGATAAAGTTATAGTTAGTCATATAAGTTTACCAGATGTGACAACACTGGAACTTAAATCACTTGCAAATATACACACGCTGCATACAAATCATAAAAAACTAGACAAATTGCCAAAAAGGATTTCTGATTTGGAATGTTTGTTTTTCATTCTCTTCCACCCATGTACACAAGCAGAAAGAGCTTGAAATAAATGAGGGATGGAGCTGAGAATTCAAGTTGCTTGGGAGGTATAAAAACTGATAATGCTCGATACCCACATTTCTGCTCATAAAATGAAGAATTAAATATGATGATAAAGTACTCGACAACATTAATTGTTACTTACTGTCATTTGATTAAACCCCCCCAGATTTGGAGTTATCAGAGACGGGGTGCTTGAGAAAAGGCCACCAGTGGAAGGGCTACTGAACAATGAACTAGTGGTACTTGGTCCAAATGGACTGGGCTGTGAAAATGCAGTAGCCTGTCCCAGTGAAGGTGTGGTTGATGGAAATGAGAGAGATGGTTGGGTGTTATTAAACATACTAGAACCAAATGGTGAAACAGTTCCTTGGCCTACAGTAGAACTAAACAAGGATGGTGTTGAACTAAAACTAGGTGTACTTGTTGATCCAAAAAGAGACGGAGATGAGCCAGCTGAGAATGCAGGTGTTGTTGATGACTGAAAGAGATTGGAAGATGTTGAAGGGCCAAAGGAGGTTGTGTTGAATGAAGGTGTAGATGTTTGAGTTTTTGGAGCAAACAGGTTTGTAGTTGTTGAAGAAAATATATTTGCAGACGTTTGACCAAGTCCAGTTGGAGGAGCAAAAGGATTTGGCTGTGAGGCTGAGACATTAAATCCGCCCCCGCCAGGAGATTGACCAGCAGGAAGCGGTCCACCTGTAATTCAATATTACAGCATTAGTTGTTGGAGAAAATACGCATGATGTGTGTTTTTCATTGTTATTAGCAATGAGAATAAAAATGTCCAGAACTTTCCGACGTAATCACAAACAAATTACCTTTGTCTCCCAATTGATAGTCCTCCCACCTTAGCTCCTCATGGCTTTTATCTTTGTATGCAGTCATGGCTGATATCGACAATAATTTCCCAGCCTGTGCACCACCTTCTGCCTCAGCTGTTTCTGCATATGGTGATGCTCTACTTCCAGGACGTTGCACCCCAAAACCTGACTGGGCAAAGCCATTGTTCCCAAATGGTGATGTTGTACTCTGGGCTCCTACATACCATATTATAAAAATACAAGTCAAACAATGTAAGCCATTCAAGTTCCTTTTACTCTAGAAAAACAAAACTCATTATCAAGACAGGTTTTGTTGCAAATTGCAAAACAATAAACTTAGAAAGGCTTACCAAAGGGAGAAGTCTGGGCTGGAAAAGTTGATGTAGTACTTCCAAATGGGCTGCTCCCAAAAGCAGAAGCTGATTGGCCAAAACCTGGACTGGATGAAAACGTAAAGGATGGTGATGAAGTAGCCCCAAAAGCAGAAGTAGTTGGTGTCCCAAAGGCAGAAACAGTTGAGTTCCCAAAGGCAGGTGTGGTAGTTGAAGCTCCAAAACCTGAAGTGGTGGAAGTTCCAAAAGCTCCACCAGTTCCAAACAACGGGGAACTGGTAAATGTAGTTCCTGTGCTACCAAAACCAGGAGTCGACGTTGAGCCAAAGGCTGGGGCAGTGCTTGGGGCACCAAAGGCTGGGGTGGAGCTTGGGGCACCAAAGGCTGGGGCAGAGCTTGTGGAGCCAAAGGCTGGGGCAGTGCTTGTGGAGCCAAAGGCTGGGGCGGTGCTTGTGGACCCAAAGGGTGGTGTGCTTGTAGCGCCAAAGGCAGGAGTACTTGTAGCGCCAAAGGCAGGAGCGCTAGTAGCGCCAAATGCAGACTGAGTTGGTGCACCAAAAGGTGTGGAACCAAATAAACTATTCCCAAAAGCTGGTTGTGACTGCTGATTTGTGCTTCCAAAAGGACTTGCTTGAGCAGTAGACCCAAAGCCTCCAAAAGGCTTCTGACCGAAAACAGAAGAACCTGCAAATAAATATATAGAAAGAGTGAGAAAGTGCTGTCCATTTGTAAAACCAGGGGAAAAAAAAACAATCAGATAAAGGATACCAACACAAACTTAAAGTGTGTGCGCACATGAGTGTTTGAGCACATGAATTTGTTTGTCTTGATATACAGATGCTAGTAGGGAAGGCAGATGAAGTTAGCCATTAAAATGTTGATGAGGGAGAACACAAAGGCAAGAAAATCACCAAGTTAAGAAGAAAAACAAGCGAGTATAAATCTGCTACAGAGACCGGATAGTAGTAAAAAAAAATGCACAGGCAAAAAATGAAATAGTAAACATACTGTATCATAATTAATTAAATATCAACATCTACCAATTTCATTGAAGAAAACAAACAATAATGAAACAACGAGCTCAAAAACTAGGGTGAAACAACAAGAAGCATTCAGATTTTAGAAAAATAACCAACATGCTGTGCAACCAAATCATCTCCTAGAACACTTGATTTTCCAAGGAATTGAAAACTTGTCTGCTGTAAGACTTCCAAGACAAAAGTTTACGAAATCTCCGAGTTAGTCCACAATCCATATACATTTACTGTACAAGCACAGCAATCTTACTTCTACATGGCAAAATCATAACCCAAGAATAGATAACGGGTGGAAAAGGAAATAAAAATAAAAACTTACCACCAAATGCTGATGACGATGAAGCACCAAAAGCAGGGGTACTAGACGCTCCAAAAGCAGGGGTACTAGATGCTCCAAAAGCAGGCGTTGAGCTACCAAAAGCATTTGTTGCAGAGAATGAAGCAGTTTGGGGTGTGCCAAACATTCCAGTTGAAGTGCCCCCAAATATAGAACTTCCTGTTTGTGCACCAAAAGGAGAAGTCGGACTACCAAATGGCTTCGGCGCAAAAGGATTGTTACTTGCATTACTGGTCTGACCAAAAGCCGGCTGTGTTGTCCCAAACGGACTATTCGATGATTGTCCAAAAGCTGTTACAAAACACAAATTTCAATTCTTTAGCACACACATTACCCATACGGAATCTCACTGACAAATAAATTACACTCCCAACAAAACATGAGCCAAAATTATGAACATAGCACATCAACAATCATCCATCCATCTATTCACGACACAAAAATATGCAATGGCAGCACTGTAATTATGATCAGCATTACGTTCACTTCCATTCCGTATCTATTTCGTGTTTCTTTCATTATTTTTCGCCTCTTTCCTCTAACTCAAAAGAAATCCGAATTCAGCATTATAGAAAAAAAATTAAAAATCATTAAAATCATAAAAAATAACTTACGATTGCTAGCGCCAAACATCCTTCCTTTTATTGACCAATCACTCCCGGTTTGATACCATCCGCCTGCGTTTCCTCTCATCTATGACTGAAACTTGAGGGTTTGGGTCGTCGGAGCCAGAGTTTGAGTTCGAGTTGTCAGGGTTTTGGTCTGCCTGGTTGGATTTATCCGAACCGGAACTCGAACCAACAGGCTTTGGTGATTGAGGAGAGCTTGGAAAGGGGTCGAAACAGTCCCAAGGCGTAAAGCCGTTCTCGAACGACTGAAATGGGTTGCTGGCCATCGGTTCAACCGATGGGAAAATGGCCGAAACCGTTGACAGCATGGCTATAGAAATTGCTAAATAGATAGGGGGGGGGGGGGGGGGGAGGGCAGGGGAGGGAAAGGAAGGGTTTGGGTGTGCAAAATAGAGTGGTGTTTGGCTGTTTCTTTTATTTTTTTATTTTTTTTTCCTTATCTTGCAGAGAGAGGGGCTATGCTGAGTTGCTTGAGCATCATTAATGAAAGGGGTTTTTTCAATGTTATTTAAAAAAAAATTTGTTTGTTGTTAAAAAAATTAATTCATGAAAAATATTTTTTAGTTAAAATAAAATTTTTATTTTTATTCTAATTTTTTTATTTTTAATAAAAAAATTTGAATTGTTATGAAAATTTTAAAAATATATTATTATTTATTAATTATATCAAACTCCATATTTAATTTTTTTTCATTACTATATATTTTATGATGAATCATTTTTATTTTTATTTTATATAAGTTTTAATCCTTATTTTTTATTATTTTATTATTTTTTAATTGAAATTTCTTATTTATTACATTTGATTTTCTATTTTTTAATTTTTATTTATTTTATTTTAAATAATTTATTAAATTAAGTTTTATTTCCAATTTCATTTTTTTAATTTTTTAATTTGTTATGTTTGGTAATTGTTCTTTCCATTATTATTTTTTATTTAAAATAATTTATAAAATTATATTATTTTTGTTAATTATTTTTATGATATGATTAAGTATTGAAAAATATTTTTTAATTTATTTTTTATTGATATTATTAAATGCAAAAATTAATTATTTTTTTATAAATTTATTTTTATAAAATTTCCCTTTTAAAAAATATATTTTTGTGCAAACAAACAAAGCATTGTGAGGGATAAAAAGGAGGTTGTGATAGAGTGCAGAGACAAAGAAAGTAGCGTTGTTTCTAAGTCTGCATGCCTAAGGAATTCAGGACCCTTTTTGTAATTGTGTTAGAGAATAGCGTTAAAGTCCTGTTGAGGTCTGAAAGTGTAGTTTTATTATTTTTTTAAAATATTTTTTATTTAAAAATATATTAAAATAATAATTTTTTAATATAATATTGATTTGATGAAAAACAAATTCAAATTTTAATAAAAGATAGGTTGGATATCAATTTCAAATTTACTGGTAAACTGGAAGTTAATCATGATTTAGAGTGTGTTTAGGAGTTTGGTTGAATTTTATTTTTAAAAAAATTGATTTTTTTAAATTATTTTAATATTTTGATGTCAAAAATAACTACTATTTCATTAAGTTTTGAGTTTTTAAATTTTTTTAAATAATTTTTTTAATCATTGATATTCTAGAATAAAAACTAAATTTAAAAACTAAAAAAAATTATTTAATATATTTTTAAATAATTTTTTTTTATCATTATCTCATATACCACTTAAAGAGGCTTAAGATTTCAATTTAAAGTGGAATTTTTAAGATATTATTTTGATAAATAACCGCTCTTGTTTTACAACTCGCGTAGCTCGTTGGTTTGGTGGAGCTAATCCATTTCAAAATGATAATATTTTAAATAAAAAATTAAAATAATTTTAAATAATATCATTTTAAATAAAAAAAAATATGGTGGAGCCCATGTTTTATTTGTATATCATTCCAATTTAACCGAGCCCGAAACAAACGTGGTTTAGACCGGGCTGAAATTTATGACAGGGTAAATAATTTTCTTGTCCTTAAATTTCTATTCAAATGATAATCAATGTAATTTCAACTTTATAGTAAATAATTTGGGAGCGATTTGGAACCTTATATATTTTCCGTAGGGAAATTAAATTATTTTTTAATTAAAATAATATTATTTTAACAAAAAATCAATTTAAAACAAAACTCATTAATGAAAAACTCCACCTTAACAAAAGGTAGGCTTGGTTTTATAACTATAATTTCAAAGCATGAAAGAGCAATTGAGGCGTTGTGGGTAGTTATTCACTTATTTAAATTTACAAGTTAAAGCTATGTGGTAAACTACGGAATTACATAAACATCCACACATAGATGTTGGAATAAGGCTACTCGTTGTTTTTTTCCAATGGATTTAAAAAAACATTATTTTTAAAAAATTATATTTTATAAATTCCTATAAATAAATAAAACTTTAATTATTTTATTTGAGGCCTTGTGGGTAGTTATGCACTTATTTAAATTTACAAGAAGTTAAAGCTATGTGGTAAATTACGGAATTCCATAAACATCCACACATAGATGTTGGAATAAGGCTATTCTTTTTTTTTTGGATTCAAAAAAATTTTATTTTTTAAAAAATATATTTTATAAGTTCTTTAATTATCTTAGAATTGTATAAAAGATATACACTTTAACTTGTACTTGTTTCATTATTGCATACCTACAAATAATATTTCACACCTTCACTTTTTTTTTCTTATCAGGAATTATTATAAAAATATTTAAAGGTGTGTATTGCTTATTTTTAATTTTTTTTAAAAAAATATATTAAAATATTATTTTTTATTTTTATTATTAATATTTCAAAACAATTTAAAAATATAAAAAATAATAATCTAAAAGAATTTTTTATATATAATTTTTGACATCAAATATATTAAAACTCAATCCCAAACACCTTGAATAAAAAGTATTATTATAATTAGCCATCATTTGGGTAATTTAAAATTCATTATTCAAAAATTAAATTTAATTAGCCATCATTTGGGCTAATGGGTATTTAGTATTAATTAAAAGTTTTTTTAAAAGTTTTTTTTTAAACTTCTCGCTTCTTTTCTTGTAAAATATCATTATTTATAATGATTCAAATGTTATCGTATTAAATAATCAAATATTATTATGTGATAAAAGTATATATTTCCTTCACTTGATTAATCACAGTGACGTAATTTCAGGGTACTCTGTCAATGAAAAGTAAAAAATAATAATTGTAGGTCCCATTGTTTTTTTATTTATTATTTTAAGTATAATTACAAACCAATCCCTCAACTTCTATTCTATCAACTTTTTAAATTTTCTAAACTTACTATTTGACCAATCCCTCAACTTTTATTTTTGTATTTTAATTTTTTTAAAATAATTTTTTGATTTTAAATTAATATTTTTTTTAATTTTTTCACAACATTTTGATATACTAATGTTAAAAATAATTTTTTAAAAAAAATATTTTAATATATTTATAAATTAAAAATACTTTAAAAAATAATTATTACCAAACTCTTAAATACTCACTGGTCTTTTGCACCATAAATCAACAAACTACAACTAAAACTTTCCTCAACAAAATAAAATACAATAAAATAATCCTTTAAAATAATTATTTTATCATAGAATATAGCTAAATTTTAGATTTTCTTCCCCTTTTTAAGTGATTATATAATAAGTTCTTCCTTCAAAATTCCTTAATTTGACTTAACATCAATATAAATAATTGTAACCCCCCACCCTCAAATAATAATAATAAAAAAAATCAACATCAATTGTTCTCGATGAGATTGATATTTTCATAAAAATAACATAAAATAAATTTAATTGAGTTTTTATTTTTCACTCAAAATAGTACTTTAAAATGATTCAAAAAATATTAAAAAAAATTAAAGCAAAAAATATTAAAATTAGCAAAAGAAAAGCTGAACTGTTACATTATTAATATATTTGGGAGTGTAGTTATTGTTGTTTTTTAAAGTATTTTTTATATTGAAATGCATTATTTTTTTTATTTTTTAAAAAGTATTTTTAAGATCAATATATCAAAATAAAATATAATTTTTTTAAAATTTTTAACAATAAAAATAAATTTTTTTAACCACATTCCAAACAGTTTAAAACAGTTTATGAGTTAACCAGCAAGACAGAGTTTAATAACTGTGCATTATACGACCATAGTGGATAATGATTCATCGCACGGATTGTTCTAGCTATTAAAAGCAACGAATTCAGTAATGTATATGTTATTCTTGTTTCGATGTAAACAACATGGCCTGCAATATTCAGTCTAGCTGAGCTTATCATTTTCTCACTTGTCCATGTATGGGAATCAGCAGGTACCTGCATGGTTTTAGCATTATAAAAACCAGCTCCTTAGACCCTGGCAAGGTTCGATTAAGTAGAGGGTCAAGTTTGTAGTCGGTCAAGAAAATATGGGGGCACCAAGTGGTGGTTTAAGAGGCAGAAGGAAGTCATCAACTAGGGGACACCACAGGTTTGTTGGTGTGAGGCAGAGGCCATCGGGGAGATGGGTGGCAGAGATTAAGGACTCGTTGCAAAAGGTTCGGCTCTGGCTTGGAACTTTTGATACTGCTGAAGATGCTGCAAGGGCATATGATGATGCAGCTCGGGCATTACGCGGTGCTCACGCTCGTACAAACTTTGAATTGCCTCAGCTTGCACCAAATTCTGGGCCTGGTGGTCGGGCTAGTCTTTCAGAAGTTGAGCCTTTCTCGTTTGAGGACGTTTGCGGGACGGGAACTGAAGCAGAAGGGATTCTCGGTGCGCTCAAGGCCAAGCTGCTTGATGGCAAGGGATTGCGGGTGCTTCCATCTGCTAATTGCTCTTCAAGTGTGCAGCCTGACATGATTGCGAACATTTCCCACAAAAACAATATTTCTAAGAGAGAGCTGGCATCAACAGCTTCTATTACTGACGGAGTTGGAACTGTCATTGCTATTCAGGATCCTGGTAGTTCAGGATCAGGTAAGGGTGACCTTGTCTTAGATCTTGATCATGGTGACATGATGGCAGGTCATGTTGCGGCAGCTCAGTGGAGTCAACCATGCCAAACTACAGCAACAGCAAACATGGAATGGCCTAGTGAACCAGCATCATATGAAGTCTCCTGGGCCACACAGATGAACCATATTTACGATCAGGCTGCTTTGTTTACCTCTAGTTCTACAATTGCTACTTCTGCATGGCCACTTTCTGCGACAACTCAACCAAGTTTTGATTCAACGTATCCGTATCCGTGCGCCACTGAGCTGTTTATGAACAAGATTAGTAGAACAACGACAACAAACACGCCATCACCTCAAATTGATGGACCAACAGAAGGTGTTTGGTCTGATGAACAACAATTCCTGCATTGTGATAATAGTGGTTGGACAGGTGCTAATAGCAGCAGTTGGGATCCTTTTCTCTCGTATCCTCAATGCTAGGATGACATTGTCATTTCTCCCTCTTCTGTTGGTGTCTATAACTTGAAGCCAACAACAATTGTCAGCTAATCATTATTTTACAGTGCACTATAAACTCCCGCCTATATATAGCTAGGGCTTCAAGTTCCAGAATTGTTTTCTTTCCAGGGATTGATCAGTGATAAGTATGTGTAATTTTCCCTTTACATGTAATATTCAAAAGTGTCTTTCACAAACTTTTATTTATTGGAGGAATTATATTGCCTCTACTATGAAGATATTCTCTGGATTTTTAATCACATAAAGGAACAAAATTCCCTCTGAAGCATAGAAGAATAAAAAGCATAGTACTGCTGATAGTTGTCAAAAACTTAGTTTTATATTTTTCTGAGAAAGCAATCTTATCAGACAGGAAATTCTTGCCCTGCAGCTTAAGCACTCAAATTTATAATTTATTTCCTTACTATCAAAAGGAACAGGAATCCTGTGCAAGCGATGGTAAGGCTAGCAAGCTCTAGAAAACTTACAAGTCGAATGGAAAATGGAATAACAGTTCATATCCTGAAGTTTGAATCCCTAACCATAAAATCCAGAACCGGCTTTCTTACTCACAGTAAGTTATTGATCTACCATAACGCGTGAAGATTACGATAATTTATAAATCTAGACCATAATATGTGAAGATTACGATGATGTTGTTTCAGTTGCATGTTGCAGTACTTCATAGTGAAGTACAATTGTTAGAATTTAAGTCCATAAAATAAAATAAAAAAGAAGATTACATTTCGCACTTTTGAAGCCTGGAAATGTAGGATGACTATTTCCTTGTGATGATAGTCGAAACGACAAATATCTGATTCAGTCCATGTTACTAAGAAGCGTGATACGGAAAGCTAGAATGGCCCTGCAATTAAAAGCCAAAGACATCAGGTTACGAAAAATAAAATAACATGGTGTTACTTCATTTGGACTTAGTAAGATATATGCTAGCAGTATGAAATGTTTCCTTGTTCTTGACATGGCATGTTTTGTCCCAGTGCAGGGACATGACAGAGACCGTGCGAGCCGGACGAGGTTAATTAAACACCATTTTACTATTTATGATAGTGTCTGAAAGGGGAATCCTATGGCAATCTGAAATGACTACAGTTTTATCCTGTCTCTTGCTCCCTTGGGAAAGGACAGAAGGGATCAGGCACTTGAGGGTCTTAATCATCATCAACGTTGACAGATTATCTTAATGTGTGTTTCAGGTGGGATGCTCAAGTAATCTCACTAAATACGAACGATAATTAACAAAACAGATTAAACTTTGAGAAACCCTGTATTCGTTGTTGAGGGCCTTGAGGCTGATTACCCGTTTTGTCATCGTTGATCTTTGCAGCTACTACAACTTCCATACAACTACCTGACCAGGATTCTCTAATCAAGAATTAATCCTGTGATTAACTAGATATCAGATAACTGATAATACTTCATTAGAAGAGGATTTTCATACACTAAAATGGAAATCAAAAGGAATACGAAAGAAAGCCATCTTTAAATTAGACTAGTCCTCTTGGAAACACATAATAAGGAAGTGATGATCTACTTATCCAATATGCTTAGGAATATGATTGGAGGGTTTGAATAATGGATGTTCCCAGGTTCAAGTTAATATTTTATTTTTAAAAACTAGAATAGCAGGGGTTTACTGGTTAAGGACTCCATTCCTGCAAAATAGTTTGTTTAAACCCTTCAATAATTAACTCAATGATTTTATAGGAAAGAGTTGTAATAAATAAAGAAATAAGTATTAAACTCTTAAAATAAAAATATTTGTTCTTAATTTTTTATGATAGATGCTTTAAGAATATATAATAAAAAAATAAAGATCGTAAATCTCTTACCTCTTGCCCAAATGGTTTGAAGGGTTTTTATAGTCCTTGTATTATGAAATATATCATTTATCTCAATGAGCCAAAAATCTTTTCCTTTCGAATATTTTAGTAAAGAAAAAATCTCTTAGATCAACATTAATATTAATATGAATCACCTTTTCATATCTTTAATGTTAACAAATAAACAATAGAGCTATAAAAGACTTTTATATCTTATTTCACACACAACATTAATGTGGATGAAAATAACAATTTTATAGTATTAACATCAATTAAAATATATTGGTTTCTTAAAGGATTTTTACACACCTAGAGATATAGGGAAATGATTATTCTAAGATCTGATGTTGTGTCATATCCACATTTACTTAAGTTTGGTGTGAGCATGATAGATTTGAGTTTGACATCTTGTTAAAATCATAAGCACTTGAGCTCAGCACGTAACCAAGTCTAAAAATATTAGTAAGATGTATAGTTAAGCAAAAAAGATATTGAGTTTAGCATCTCACTGGATCCATACACATTTGGGCTTTGTATGTAGCCGGGCCTAAAGATATTGAGTCTAGTATCTCGCTAGATCTATAAACAATAGGTTCAATATATAGCCAAACATAAAAGGGATTGAGTTTGGTATTTTGTCAGATCCACAAACATTTGAGCTTAATGTGTAGTTAAATTTAAGGATGTTGGGTCTAACATCTTATTAAATTCATAGACATTTGAATTTAGCTTGACTCACAAATATTTGGATTTAGCGTGTAACTAAACTTAAGGATATTATGTTTGACAAAAAAACTAGATTCATGTCGCCTGAGCTTGTTATCATGTTGTTTATGCATGTTAAGTCATGATCTTGTTTTTCATCCTTTTATTTATGGGTTAAGTTATATAAAACTATGTTGATTTACTAATAGTTTCTCAGTATGTGTATTTAATATGTAAAGATTTTAAAATGTTATTTTTAATAAATAAACTTTTTACTTTCTCTATAATATCATACGTGGAATTATTAGGATCCTTGTAGCTAAACGACTTTGCCTTTACTGTTTAGAAAACAAAATGACATCTGTTATTAATGCAATTGTTGAGTGGAATTTTAAAAATCCAAGATAACATGAAAAATTATTCATCCAAAGTAAAAAAAATATTCCTTTTATAACTTTATTCGTTCATCTTTTCTTTCTTTTACTTTCTTTTTTTATGATCCATGTAAAAACAGATTTGAAGATTTTTCAAGCAAGTTCTGCCCTTTTCCCGAGAAGAAGCTATCGTTATTAGGTACTTCCTTTTAACCACTTCCTCTTCTGTAATCAAAACTAAATGGACCCTCATAGAATCAGACCTGACCCTCGGAGTTTAGGCATCGCTTCCTCTAGCAACGAGCTGAGGTTTCAACTAGGAACCGGTGGAAGCGGAGGGGAACAAGGGGACACCAAATTGGGCCTCAAACCTTCCATTCATAGGCCTCAATTGTATAAAATATGTCCATCCATCAGGAAGTGCCTTCATATTGAACACCCGGTAATACCATATGTTCTGAATCTTATCGTAAATATTCAACAAATCCATTCCAACCTGGCTAACTTGTATGGTCCCTTACAATCTATCACTTTCCTGGAAGAGATCAACTGGGACATGCTATATCAGTTAACGAAACACAGAGAGTACGGCCGTACAAAGACGATAAGCAAATGAATGGTTTTGGCCCTCCCTTCAGAAAGTTGTCAGTAATTGGAATGCAGAATCAGGAACAGGTTCTCGATGCTACATTATTGTTTGATAAAAAAAAAATGAAGGTTCAGGGGGTGCTAGGGCCTTAACCAAAAAGCTCAAACAAGGAGATAGTTGACACATTCAATATATTGATAGTGTTAAAGCATCTCTTGGCGAATCAACACAACAGTATTCCTCCTATTGCCTACTCAGCAGCTGCCTGGTGAGGGTAAAAGTCCTCTCCATTAGTGATGAATAATCACAATAACTTTTAGCTCTTAAGATCCCCCATTTTAATCTGCACTTAAAAGAGTACAATCTGCCAGGATTACATGTGCCGCAGTCGCGTTGAATATTTACTGGCCAGCTATGGAGGAATAAGTGCTAGCAACCAAAAGATTGGAAAGAATGACTGAAGTGAAATCTGATTTTGAGCCTAGGTGTAAACCATGAATGACTTAAGTGTGATATTGAAGGGAATACTTTCAGCTTGGAGTACTAATCTAGGATGGAATACAAGGACGACAGGTAGGTGCAAGAAATGACTCAGGCATTTCATGAAGTGGCACCGATAATGGACAAGATAACTCAGCCATTGGATTGTACAGTGTTTGAGCTCAGAATTAGTTTTTCTTGCGAGGCCAGGAAATAGTGGTATTAAATTACCCTTTTGTTGTATAGAATTTGCTGCATGATAGCCTTCATTTCAGCCTAATTTAGAAAAAATTTAGATTTTTCTTGAACTTGATCCTATCCCATCTTCCATAAATATTTCTGTAAGAATATTTACATTGCACACATGACTACATCTTTTTGAAACACAATGACTAGCATACTCCGCATTCAGGCGTATAGAATTGTATATCCATGAAAATGCCTAAATTTCATCAATCACCCGTACAAAAAAGGGGTAATAGTGATTAGTGATAAGAAAACTCATAGTTTTTGATCTCTTAACAAACGCAAAAATATAGAAAACAACAATAACATTTCTAAACAAACTAGAAAATCTAAAATAAAAAGAAAAAATAACAAAATAAGCACGAACAACACTTTATAGATCTAATTTGGGGGCATTTTAGACACCTTGATTAGAACCGACTCTTCTATAAAACTATATCTTTGGATCTTCCTGACAAAATTTGATTGTGACAGGGTTGTTTGAGGATTTGTAAACTTTTTAGAAAGATAAATTAATTAAAAGAGAAAATATTAAATAATAAAAATTCAAATTAGAATTTTTATGAGGGAATACTATGGGGGTAAAGTTATATATAGCTCGTGCTTACTGTTTTCTTTATATTTTTTGGATATGCTTCATGCAGTATTAGATGCTATAAGCAGGAGATCTCCACTCAAAAGATGCCATTAAACTATATTTGGCAAGGCTAACAATATTTAACAAACGAAGAACATCATCTGCGTAGAGAAAGTCTAGAAGAAAATGCAAATGAAAACTTCTGGCCAATAATCTACTGCTTCTGCCATTTTCGCGGATGAAATCACGCATTGATTCTTCACTGTTTTTGTATGAGCCGTGCTAGATGATTCTCTTGTAATCTCCATTTTTTCGAAAGTATCAGTCAAAAGAAAGTGTAAAGAAGAGAATAAATATTAAACTATTGTCAAAGTTGGTTGCTTAAAGCATTGATGTGATTTGAAGAATTTAATCTTGCTTTCTTCCCACTTATTCCTGAGTCCATTTATTTAGAGCAATAAATCTGTGCATGAGTTGTGGTGTCTGATACAGGAAATTGGTTAGTAAAGAGAGAGATAAGAGAGGTGTTACTCTACTTCCTTCAAGAGCGCTCAATTCAATGGCTGATTGCAATGAATGGAAACCTTTCATTGCGATGATAACAGTTGATTTTTCCTTTTCCATTGTGAATATTCTTCTAAAGAAAGTCCTTGATGAGGGGATTAACCATTTGGTCCTTATCACCTACCGGCTTTCGATTTCTGCTCTTTTCTTGGGTCCAATTGGCTACTTCTGGGAAAGGTAGTAGCTCTTTAGGCCAACATTCTGCCTTGTATTATTTTCATTTCTTGACTGTATAAACTTGTGCCCCTGCTCAGAATAGTTCTATGCAGGCATGTAGCTAGCTAGCTAGGATCAAATGTTCGGCGAAGTTAATGAATAAGGATAGAAGATTTTCTTGTAGCATTAATTCTGATACTACTTTTGAGGTATTAGAGCAACAAATCTTATAAATCAAGCTTGCTTGCAGGGGTAGCAGACCAAAGCTCACCTTTCGGATCTCATGTTACCTGTTCCTTAGTGCCATTGTTGGGTGAGTGTTGTTTAAGCCTTTTCAAGTTTCCAATATCCTTGCCATTAATATCAAGGAAGACTCCTGACTAATTATTCCTTGCAGGGCATCACTGACACAATACTTCTTCCTTCTCGGCAT
>NW_011500149.1:74173-100749 GCF_000495115.2 Populus euphratica | reverse complement strand
TCCTTCTCGGCATTCAATACACATCTGCTACATTTTCATGTGCCTTCATCAACATGGTTCCTGTTGTTACATTTATAATGGCACTGCCATTCAAGTATGAACAACAATTTATTTTCAACTTCCATGGTTCTGCAAAGTCTAGTGTTCTTACATCGTAGGTTCGCAGCTTTAACTGTCTTTGCTTCTACTGCCTTGCAGAATGGAGACTGTTCATATAAAATCCAACAGTGGCAAAGCCAAAACACTCGGTTCCCTGGTGTGTATTGCAGGTGCCATACTGTTGACTGTTTACCGAGGAACGCCACTATTTAACCATTCACCCAATCAAGCTGTAACTCGAGCCATGGATCATGGTCTAAAGCTGAGCCTTGCTAAAAGGGCCGAAAGATGGACCTTTGGTTGTATAGCTTTGCTTGCAGGAACCTTGTTATGGTCTTCTTGGTTTGTACTCCAATCACATATTGGCAGGAGATACCCCTGCCAATATTCTAGCACAGCCATTATGTCCTTCTTCGGTGCAATTCAAGCAGCTGTTTTATGCTTTTCCACTAAAAGGAGCCTCTCCATATGGGTTCTGAAAGGAAAGATAGAAATTATAACTGTCCTGTATGCTGTAAGTATAGCTGGAATCAAATCTCAATGGTACTACAGGTTTATGCTGTCCCCTCATACCAAATGAACTATTGGTTTATGCAGGGAATGATTGGATCAGGCCTGTGCTTTGTGGGCATGTCATGGTGTGTTAAGAAAAGGGGTCCCGTCTTTACAGCAGCTTTCAGTCCCCTGGTTCAGATAATGGCAGCCATGCTTGATGTCCCCGTCCTCCATGAGGAACTCTATCTTGGCAGGTAACCTTTTAGACCATTCCGTTTCTATTAATATCTGACTAATGAATAGTACCCTATACTACCTCTATTTTTTTTCACAAATGGGATTTCAATGAGCAGTTTGCTGGGATCCATCTTTGTAATCATGGGCTTATACATTCTTCTATGGGGTAAGAACAAAGAAATGCAGAATCATGCAACAAGAGTAGCTCAAGAAGCTGAAGAGTTCAAGGAACAAGAACCCCCCGTACAAGTCATCACTGTCTCTTTTGATTCAAGGTGTCATTGAGGCCAGTTATATGGTGCTTTCCACTTTCCAAGAAAATCCATGTTCGGTACTAATTGTAGTTTCCTTCAAATTTTCACAACATACGAATAAAATTCAAAGAAAATACTTTAAGCTTCATTTCTACTCCCTGCCTCAAAGAAGAAATGGATGAGGGGAAAAAAGGGATAGAAAGTACTAGTTATGGTGGCAAAGTTGTCCGCAAGTTTCGTCTTCGGTGGAGCTCTATGATCAAATTTACAAATACTATTGTATCATTAAACCAAAAATTCAGATAATGTAGGCGGCTAGGCATGTACAGCATGTTAACACAACCATTCTGACACCCCAAGTCTCATTTTGGAGAAGAATGCTGTGCAGGATATTGGAATCTTACTTGATGGCATTCATGGTGTGGAGTCCCTCTTTTTGTGCTAGGCATCTGAGCTTAATCATCATGAATCATGACCTCCAAATTTGTTGGGACAAAGAGACTCCACTCAGATGCTGAAGCACAACTGGACTGATATAAAGCCATCGATCGCCTCCCGAATGGGATACGAAGAACAAGATTTTAGCTTAGAGAATTGCTAAGCTAGGATTAGATCTCGTTTGGACTAAGCTTTTCTGATGCAGTGGATAACAACCAGTTATTCTCCAGTTAAGGACTTGGATTTGTGAAGAGAAAAAAGGGAAACAGTTCGTACAATTCGGTTTTCGGAGACGAGCAATTACTATAAATATCAACTTAATATCAATTCCAATGACTTGCATTGACAGTAAAAGAAATATTTAGCCATTCTATGCTCAACATTTAATAGCTAAGATATTACAAGCACACATCATTCAAATGTAAATCACACCATACACGATTTTTGAAACTTTATTCTGATCCTTCTGAAATACTGAAAATCAAACCTGTAGCAAGTTATTTCAACATGCAAACCTAAACCTTTCGAATATAGAGCATTACTAAAGCACAGCTTCATTCCTTTTGCACCTCCTGCTTCAATTTTCCTTCCTTACTGATCTGATCAATCTGAATGGTCAGAATGATTTTCCTCCTTCAATCCCTTGTCTTTCTTCTTCCCCTTCTTTCCATGCTTATCAGGCTTGAGTCCATGAGGTTCAAAAGTATCCGAAATGTCCATATGAACACCAGGATCATTCGTGTTGTAGTGGCTACCAAACATGATAGAATTGTTAAGGGCTTGGAAATTGCTGTTAACATAAGTACCTGATGCCTCAGGCTCACCAAATGACTCCCCATCAGGCGACTTTTTACCTTTCTGATCATCCAACTCACTTCGCATTGTAGCTCCCGTGTTGGTTCCAGCAAGAGTAACGATTCTAATGCCATGATCATCCTCATCAGCCGAGCTTTCCTGGTTGTGGAGACCAGCAATGCTGTTTGTTATGACATCCACCATGTCTTTAACTTCGTGGTCGAGAAGTTTATTCTTGTCCCCCTCGGAGGTTGGCTTATGTTCAGGAGGAGCCATGATTTGGGGGCTGAAAAGGTTGGGGCTAGCTAGGATTGCAAGACAATGCAGGAAAGTTCAAGCTATGGAATTTGGAGTTGGAGCAAGAGGGGTGGCATTGAATTTAAGAGGAAGTGTGAGGGACCAACTGTTTGCTAGAATAAATTAAAGGGTGGGAATAACTTAGATGACAATACAAGGATCTGATTTATTAAAGATGGAAAAGGAGAGGATTACTTGGCAATTGGTTTTCCTTTACAATTTTAATTCTTTTGTAAATCACAAGGCTCTATTCTTATAATATTTTGAAAATCAAATCAGTTAAGCTTGGAATTCTTAAAAGTTACAAGCTAGAAGGGTCAATCCTTCAAAAAAAAATAATAAATAAAGGATCAAACAATGCATTGACCAAATTTATTTTAAAAGAAAAGGTCAACATGTTTTTTATTTGGGTTTTGACTAAATTAATTTATTTTATTTTATTTTTTAAAATTTAAATTGGTAGAAAACCTTAAGTTTTTAGATTACTCGTCAACCTTCTGATTAATTCAAGTTTTATAATTATAATTTTTATTAGTTGTAAATGTCATAACAAACAAGAAGCAATTGTTGTTTTTGGTTCCAAGGTGAATATATAACACAATATTTTTAATTATTATAAGAAAAGAAAAGAAGTAATTGTTATTTAATTAATCTCTTTTCTTGTGTTGGATTTTTTTCCCTTGATGTAAATCCTTAAAGATCAGATCCCTAACTTGATTCTTTGATTTCTCTTTATTCATGATGTCGGGGGATTTTTATTTTTTATTTTTGGCATAAAGTTTAAGAAAAAATTAAATTAATGGATTATGAGAGGTGTTATTAAAAGAGTAGTTTTTAAGAACATTCGTAATTAAAGTATTAAATGTTAATGAAAATAAAATAAAAATAAAAATATTAGTAATAAGTGATAAGCAATAATTAAAAATTAATTTGATATTTATTTTTAAAAAAGACAAAAATATAATATTTAATATTTTTTAATCATAATTTTAAAATTCAACTCAAAATAAACCTGGGAATTCTTAGAAAGGTTGATTCCAATTTGTTTATTTAAAGAGAATTATTGGGTTAATGGCTCAGTTTCAATTAAATAATAAAAAATATTAGATAAATTTATATTTTTTATCTTTTTATTTTAACCCGACACTGAGTCAACTGATTCTCTATCCAGTACATGTTTTAAAACAATGCTTTTAAATTTTTAATAATTAACCCTTCTTCAAAAGAGGAACAAACATGATTAAAAAGTAGAGGGTAAACTTTATCCTTCATTACTCTTGTACCAAAGATAACTTTAAAGGGACTCCATTTTAACTTTTTTTTTTTTTTTATGGTTATACCATCCTTGAGTTAATTTTTTCTCATTGAGACTAATGTTTTTTCGTATTAGATTTATTTATATCTAAGATAATAGAAAAATTATAATATTCAAGTTATAATTATTACTATTTAAACAATAAGTGAGAAATCGACACCAAAAGGAGAAAGAGATTTAAAAAATAATTTTCAAGTATGTGAAAGTATTCCTTTTATTATTTTTTTGGATCCCATGTGATATATATATATATATATATATATATATATATCATGTTGAGTAAGTATGGGTAATTATAATAGATATTATATATGGTTTCGGCTAATATCATGAGTTGCTCAAGTTAATTTAGGTCTATTTTAAAATAATATTACTTAAAAAAAATTTGAAATTAAGAATAATAATTTAACCAGTCATGTCATTTAAATTTGACTGAATTAATTCCTAACCTTGTTTGAAAACAAATTTGATTTGGACTAGACTCTGAGTTAACTACCTGAGACAAATCCTATTCAATTTGATAATTATAGTTATTATAACTTTAACTCTGTAAAATCTCACAAACATTATCATATCATGTCTAAAAACAAAATAAATCCATTAATTTAAGTTATTAATTCTATTTAGAGATTGTTTGGGAACATGACCGAAGCAATATTATTTAAAAATTTAATTTTTATTTAAAATTATTTTTTTATATTTTTAAATTGTTTTAATATACCAATATTAAATATAATTTTTAAAAAATAAAAAATTATTATTTTAATATATTTTTAAATAAAAAATATTTTAAAAATAATCATTACCATATTTTCTATCTTCTTTGGATTAGTTAACCGATGGTAAGAGCATGGTTTCTGTATTCATAATTTTTTAAAAAAAAAAACCTAAAAACTATGCTATCAGATTGATTAGAGTGCAGGATACAGTGCTGTAGATGTATGCTTACCGTCCCTTGCAAGTTCTGTTAGCTCAGACGATAGAGATCGATGGAATAAAGAATACAGCCTTCAAAATAATTACGAATATTTTATAGAAAAGGTATATTAAGAATAAACAAATATTAAGAAATCACCATGAATTTTACGGTCTATATTTTTTAATTTTTTTTTAAAGTTGCCCTTTAAAATCCACAAACAGATTGATTAAAAAAATAAAAGAAGATTATTTCTTTATCATTTTTAATGTTTATTATAATATGGTATCTTTGGATTACTGTTTTTTGATAAAAAAGAAAAAGTATAATTGTCAATGTTT
Source organism: Populus euphratica (assembly GCF_000495115.2). Lineage (NCBI taxonomy): Eukaryota > Viridiplantae > Streptophyta > Magnoliopsida > Malpighiales > Salicaceae > Populus > Populus euphratica. The sequence goes on along the minus strand of NW_011500149.1, from coordinate 95,562 downwards.
ATTATAATATGGTATCATTTGTTCATCGACTTTGTTCATTGACTTTGTTCATCGACTTTTTATTCTTAAAATATAAAAAATTTATTAAATTATAATAAAAAATATTTATTTTTTTTATTAAATATATTATAATCTCTTTTGTATTTATATTTTTATCTTGAATGATTGATATTAATCAAGTTTATTTCATCCAAGAAATTAAGCTTTTTTAATTTTTTTTATTTTGGCTTTGATTGGAACCAATAGAAAAAAATCAATCAACTATGTACTCTTACATAAATTTATATTGCCATTTTTTATTTTAAAAATATAAAAGAAGAAAACCATTTAAGGAAATTAACTGATGATATTTTTTACAATCTTCGAATCCTTATGAATAAAAAAAAAAGGTTAAACCATTAAATTTAAAATCCACCATCTTAGATTATGCTTTTTAAATCTTAAAAATTTATTTATTTATTTTTAATCGTTTGATGTCTAGTGATTAAACTTGGTATTGCAGGTTTACTCAAAAAACTCGTGATTCTTAATCTAACAAGATTTGAGTTTTAAATTAAATTAAAAAAATTAATCTAATTGAATATAGTTGTAATTCTTAATCTAACAAGATTTGAGTTTTAAATTAAATTAAAAAAATTAATCTAATTGAATATAGTGACTAATTGAATATAGTTGACCTGACTAAACTTAATCAAATCAATATCAATAATTCATTTTTAAAAAAATGCTAAATGATTATATTTTAATAATAATTATTAACTCAAATTGATTCAATAATTGTCAAGTTAATTTGATAACCCTATCATCCAGACTCTTATTAAAATTAATATGTAGATTAAGTTTGAAAACTATGATTAGTTGTTATATATATTGATATCGAATTTATATAAAAAAAAACTAAATTTACTTAGATTACAAATTATTATAATTAAAAAAAATAAAAAAGCTCAATCATTCATTATACACCAACACACGTATTATAATAGATTAGAATATTTAAATGATTATTTTTTCACTCTCAATTAAAATCAAATAACTTGCAATTTTTTGCACATGATTCATTTTATTATTAAGAGATTGATTATGACAAATTGAAATTTTTACATTTTAGATATAGTAAAGTGATTTAATTATTCTTAAAAATTAAGAAGATTAAACTAACATTTAGGGGCTTTTTAGTTTTTTTTTTTTTCAGCAAAATAAAATAATTAAATTATTTTTAAAATAAAAAATGCTATTATTTAAGGGTGTTTTTATCATTTCATATGAATTTTTTATTGTTATAACTAGCTTAACTTGATTTGGTAATTTAATTAACATAAGTATTATTAAAAATGTGGTCCGATCTGTTTTCTCTTTCCTTTATCCACCCTCCTTGATTTTCGCATATGGCCTTCTAGATTTTCAAAATAGTTTTGCAATTTGTTTTTCGTTCGGATATAGTTTTTTTTATTATTTATTTTATATGAAATAATTTATAAAATTAGATTTTTTTTAATTTCATCCTCCTTTTTATTTTTTCATGTGGAAGATTTCATCCTCATTCTTTTAATTTCTATTTGTTTTATTTAAAATAAATTTTAAAATAAATTTTTATTTTTATGATTTTATCCTCACTGTTTTCTTTACTATTATTTTTATCATGGTTTTTTTAAATTATTTTTTTGTTTTATTCTTCAACATTAAAATGATGAGAATTGAGTTTATTAATTACACTCGAGTGAGATTCAATAGGTTGTAATTTGAGAGATTAATTTATATTTAAGAGATTCGTTCATCTTAGCTTGATTTTGTTTTTAAACTCATGTTTTTTTTTTCAAGTTTCATCTCTCAACGATTTTGTTTTTAAACTCATGTTTTTTTTTCAAGTTTCATCTCTCAATATTTATTTTATTAGAGATTAAATTTTTTTTTCTACATAAGTTTCACTAAATTTAAAAACAACAAGGGCTATCTTGGATCCTTTTGTTCATTGTTCTTTGTTAAGTTGTTTTTTTTTTCTCTAAAATTTTGTTTTTAAATTAAGTTAAATTAATTAGTTAAATATACACATAAATATATTCACTTCATTATATTTTATTTGACTTATTTTTCAAACCACTATTTTAACAACCCATGTAGCTCTTTTTGATGTCATCATATAACCTTTCACGATTTTTTCTAGTGATAATTCTCTAACAAGTTTTTCTTTTCTTTTCCTCTATGTACGATGCAAGCAACTTATTTTTTATAATTAATTATTTTTTTATTTTATTAATTGTCAATAGTTTTTATAACTATATTATTAAATTAATTAAAAGTCAATAATATCTTGGGTTTTTCTCCTTTCTTTAAAAGGGTTGACATAGCCTAAATATGTTTTTATATTAAAAATATAATACATACCCCACCAATCTAGTTTCTACAAAATCTATACATTCACGAGAAATTACACGTGTTCTCCGCGGGTGGCACTGGGTTGAACTTTGAAATCCAGGAAAAGAGAAGGGGACTAGAATTTGGTTGTGCCGCAGCAAGGAATATTTATTGACTGTGGTAGCTACAACGTCGACGATTCTTAGGTTGGTGGTTGGATAATGTATTTACTTGCTCTTACTTCATATACTCAACTAATGATTTGGGTAAATTATATTTTCATCCTCATATATTATTCAATGTTTCACTTCTATCCCACCATCTAATATTTCTTAATTTTACCCCTGTAGTTTTTAAAAGAGTTAAGATTTTCTTATCATTACTAGATAACTAATAAAAAGCTAAATTCTTTTTCCCCCCTCATTTTAATTCTTCTTCTTGGTGTCGTCATCTAATTTAAGGTTTTTTTATATTTTTAGAAAAATAGTTATCAAACTTCATCTAGAATTGATTTAAAAAAAAAATCTAAAATTAATACTTTGATAATCCAAGTAAAAATTTAACTTGAATTAGGTTTTAGATTTCGAGATTACTAAATTAATTTATTGGATTTAACTAAATTTAACAACTATGATCAAGAATTTTTTTATTTTCCCTATGGAACTTTTTAATATAACAAAAACACTTGAAACAAAGAAAACTTAAAAACTCAAATTCAAGAAGTGGGCTCTTTAATGATTAAGGGTAAAATTAGAATCTTAGGAAACTCGAAAGGTAACATTGAGAAAATTATTATTACTATTATTACTATTATTATTATAAAAAAAGAAAACAAATAAAATAAAAAGAAAATAAAAATCTGAAGCCACCCTTGTGGTGATGTCTCATTTTCTCCTCCTCATTTCCATGTACTTGGGGCGCCGAAGCTGTGAAGTTTTGGTCTCAACAACAAAGTAAATATTACTTTTGTTGCTGTGCTTTAAGCAAAAACATTTTCCAGGTAAAAGGGTTTTCCTTTTTACGATTTCTTTTTGGGCTCTATGTGGAAAGCTATTGCCAATTCAAATTGCTTTGCTTTTATTGCAATCGTACCTGGGTTTAGCTTTTCAGTCGAATTTCTTTATTGGGTTCTTACTTTGTTGCCAGCTTTTTTATTTATGATCTGTTTTTGCGCAAAAGATTCAATATTTTTGTTTGATTCTAATTGGGGTGTAGTGATGATGCCTCTGAAGATGAGCCTTTTTGATCTTGCTGAGAGGAAAGTGGTTTATGGGGTTTATTTTAGTTATTGAAGTTTTATTGAATTTTTGTTTGTTTTTAATAGAATCAGATGCAGAATGATGGGTCTGGTAGAGATGGCACCACCAGAGCTGGTGGAGATGTGCCCCTCACTGAGGTTGACCTGGAGAAGCAGGATAACATTAAGGTGTTACCGCAAGAAGGCGGTAACGGGGTCTTGTCAGGGAATTCTGATTATTCACCAGTGATTGCCATTGTGGTTTCTAGTGGCGAGTCTCCTGTGGCTGCCAGCAAGGAAGAGTTGCTTAATGTGGATTTTCCCAGAAAAGGGTCGTTGTCAAGGACTTCAAGTTCGCACGAACAATGCAGGTTTACCCACTCATACTTCTAATAAATCTTGCCTAGTTATTAATTATCTGTTGATTTAATTGAATGCACTGTGGATTCTGGGTTTTCCCATTTTTGGTCTTGCTTGGTTTGTGGCCTTAATTGGCTATGAAAATGATGAGTCCGTTTCATGTCATAAACTCGTGGATTTTCTCGTTTCATGCTCAAAGTTTAGTGTGCTTTTATATGCACTTTCTTCAGCCGTCCTAGTGCTGCCCTGGTATAGATTGAGTGTTGTGCAACATTAGATCCAGAAACCTAAATCTTTATTGACCTAATGGAACTACACGCAAGCAATAAGTAGGTTACTTTGTTATTCTTCAGAGTTTGTCAGCAGGAGAAGGAAGAAGTTCTCATAGATCTTGGATGCAAATGTAAAGGCGGTCTTGCAAAAGCCCATCGCACATGTATTGATACTTGGTTTAGCACAAGAGGGTCCAACAAATGTGAGATATGCCAGTAAGTCCTTCAACATGCCTGCTTATGCTATGAAGTTGGCACAGAGAGGTTTATGAATTGTTTTTATATGATTTAAATCTTTAATTGCAGGGCTGTAGCTGTAAATGTGTCACCTCCAGAATCTCAGCCAACTGTAGGTATTCTATACCTGAGTGCAAAAAATCACAGTATGCTTAAGATAGCCCTTTTCACTTTCATCTGGTCTAAATTCGACCCATGCATTGGATTTTGGAATGCTATGCAAGCTCATGCATCTTTTTTGGGGCCTGCCTAAGTTAGATTGTCATATCAGCTTCTAAAATCAAAATGACAGTGCTGGGAATTTTATTTTTTTTCTTCCAAAAATACCCAAATGTTATGCTTTAAAAAATCCTTATAAGGGATTACGCTATGCAGGGAAGCATGATTTATAGACAGTTGTTTCAGCATTATGGTTTGATGACAAAGAGTTTGTATGAGAGACCAAGCAGTGTTTAAATGTTGATATTATGTTTATAATCTGAATTTTTTGTTGCGTGTATTTTATGAAGCAGGCAAACTACTGGGTTTGGAGAATTGACCCAAACTTTAGACCACGAGACCGTGATAGGGTAAGCCAATAACTGTGGTCAATCTACTTCAAGTATGTGCACTTTTTTGGATATGATGTTCAATGTGATGAGTTTGAGTGCGTTCATCTTTAAAACAGGGCTGCTTTAGTCCTCTTTGGGTGGCGTTCTCAATCCTTATTGGTGGTCTCTTGTTGGATGTGCTGATATCCATCACCCTTGGTGTTTCTGCCTTACCTGTTAACATAATAATTGGTAAGCATGTCTATATTAGTTTAGACAGTTGACTGACTTGTTCATATCCAAACTGTATTACTCCAAAATGAAGAGCATTATGCATGTTGATGTTGAAACCATACACATTGTACAGGGGTCATTGTTGTTCTCGGACTTGGAACTGCGCTTCGGCTAGCCCTGGAATTCTGCCATGAGTGGAGTTTTAGGAGAGCAGTTCAAAGGGCAGATGCCAACGAGAATCATGGTTACCACCCAGCTTCGTAGTAAATATGTATAGGATGATGATACAACTCACGAGAGAGGTCTTAATTTGTTGGGGAAGTACACAAAGTATTCAACTTATATATATAGCATGTCTTGTTTGGGGATGGTTGTTGATTCTTGCTGATTGTGCTCGCACATGACAATACAAATTAAGTTTGGGAAACTTTCATTTCCCTAATGCGTTGGAATTTTATTCAACTGTACTCCCCCTCTTAGGGCATGAAAAAAAGGAGTTACCTTGGTGGAGAAATTGTTGAGGGATGATCAAAGAGAAAATTGTCATTGGCCCAATGGGCTCTCTCCAATCAAGATTTGAAGCTGATCCAAATCATAGGGTTTCCCAAATCTTCATGATTTCTTTCAGACTGGAGAGGGTCGCTTTTCCAGATGTTCTGGCCTGCAGGCAAGGAATAAGCTCCATGGAAAAGCATGTGGGGTCCAATTGAATGCCCCGAGTCTGAAAATTCAAAAGACTGTTGGCTCTTTATTGGAGTCCGGGCCTGTTGTTGACTCGCTCTATGTGATAACAATGGTTAACATAGCAGTAGGTATAGGCATGTGCCTGCCGAGAAGATGTTCAGCATGGCTACTTTACCACATGCATCTTTTATCGCTTCTTCGAGAATTAAATTTCGATATTTTCTTGCATTAAAATATCATATACAAGATATTTGATGTATTACTTTTGCATAGTTAAGGAAAAGTACCTCTCGAATCTAGTCCTTTGACAAAGTTTGAGTTTGAATAATATGGTCGAAGCCTCCGTCTCGAGCTCCTACGAAGAATAAGTTCATTGAAATCACGGGAGTCTTGGGGAGCCAGAGAGGTTCGAGGCCTCACTTAGATCATATAATTTATCATACAAAGATCCCCTCAAGGTGAATCACCTACTGCCTGTAAAACTAAACACCAGCTTTGGCCCTCTTTGCTGAGCTCTGCTACTGATTCCAGTCTCGCATGGCAAAAGGAGGTTCCTGAGATAAAAAGGGCCAGGGCTCTTCCATGATTCTTTGAGAGCTTCTTGATATTGAGAGGTGGGATGCCCTCTGAGACGTGGCATTCGGCACTTCCATTATTGGCATCTCGTATTCTTAGAGGTTTGGTGGCAGCTCGTTTGGGGGGTTGCTTTCCACTTTACTGTTTTGGATTCAATGCTAAAAGATTTGTCAAGGATTAAACTTTTTCTTTATACCATTTTAATAACCCAACTCTTAAATTAACAAAATAAAATAAAATCAAATCAAATAAAATAAGTCGAGAATATCATCAATTTTCAACGAAAATACCATCAGCATCACTCTAAGGTGAGTTTAGCATCTCAATACGTATTTATTATAAGTTACTGTAGAAATACAAGTATAAGTAACTGTGAATGTAGCAAATCAACTCAGGAATTGGATGATTGATCTATTTCTATTAATTTTTTAATAAAATAACTTCACTTTGAACAATTTATTTTTAAAAAACTGAATCAAAATTATTTTCAATAAAAATAGAATAAAAAATCCATTCACATGCTTTATCTAGATTTTAATCAGGTCATTCACACAGCTAGTTAATTCATCAAGTGAGTTTACCCATATTAATTCCTTCTGCTGTCCGAAAACGTACTTAATTAAAATCAATTTCAAACCAAATCAATTCTCCAAGCAAATTGCATCGAATAACTATGATTTGTTGTAATCTTTTGGAAGCTTGCAATCAGATTTAAGAAGGGGCGAGAGGGGCAACTGGAAAGAAGATTAGAGAAGTAATCGTGAAACAATGATAATAGTTTTTAGAAAAAGTGAAGAAAAGGGCAAAAAGTGACAGATAATCAAGGAAAAGGGAAGAGAGCAGCAGTTTACTCCCCACCATTGTCCCACTCCTCCACCAAACGAAACAAGAGGGTGGACGTCACGCGGTTTCCTGTACACCGTGGACTCGAGAGCCATCACAGCATTGGGGGCTCGGAAGGTTCATAGTCCACACCTGGCAATTTCACCAACAGACTAATCCATTGTTGTTCTTTGCTACTAGAGTAAAACAAAAATATCTATTAGTCCCTAATTATGATAGAGCTTCAAAACTTTACTCATAATTATAAACTATTTCAATTTCACCCCTTGATAAGCGAATAACAACTCAATCTCTAATTGCATCTGCTATTTTAGTATGTGCCTGATATTATGGTAGTTTTTATGAATATAATTTTTTTTTAAATGTTTAAATTGTAACCTTTTTTAAACCTAAGTTCTTCCAAAAATTTAAGATGGAAAGTAAGTTTAAGTAATGAAAATCAAATCACCTTTGGAGTTGTGACTAGCCTAAAAGTATCTTCTACATCGCTGCACCACAATTTCAAACAAAGCCTTGGATATTGGATTCACTTCAAGACCTGTTTTGAATAATATATAAAATATGGAGGACTGATTTAGAGATTGGATTCACTTCGAGACGTGATCTTGAAAATATATAAAAGATGGAGGACTGATTTAATCTTCCATTATTATTACCGTGTTCGTTTTCACCCTCACTACCTCACAACCACAACTTTTCTTACATGACACTTGGCTTTGTTGTCTTGCCCTGATGCCATTTTGCGAGCAGTGAAACTGAAGAGGTTAAATAACGAGGAGAAGAAGAAGCACACGTGTTAGTCTGATCATATCAGCTGATCACAGAAACGGAAGAGCAAGCAAAGATAGAGTGAGCGATTGAGAGATTTTGCAGTACCAAACTTGATAGGATCTCTTTGTTGTGTTTTGGTCAGAACAAGGAAAAAGAAGACAATATGGTGGCTGTGGTGCCTGTGGACTCGCTACCTTTGGGGTTTAGATTCAGGCCAACTGATGAAGAATTGATAAGCCACTACTTGAGACTTAAAATCAACGGTCGTGATTCTGAAGTTGAAGTCATCCCTGAAATTGATATTTGTAAACTGGAGCCTTGGGATTTGCCTGGTAAAACAAATGAAGAGTCCTTTCTTTTTTATATTTTTTATGTGGGTTATCTTTGATTTTAAAGATTTTGTATCTTTGATATTTTTTTGGTTGGTTGCTGAATTTCTTTATTCCCTGTGAATAAATTCCTCTTTTTGCTTATCTGGGTATTTCCTTATTCATTAAGATTCCTTAATTTACTAGTAAAGATTATTATTTTATTGGAATCAGTGTATTTTAGTTTGATTGCTATAATTAGTGTTCTATATAGTGCACAATTCTACTACTTTAGCTGAATTTGGAGTCATATGGAATGTGGGTACATGTAGATTTACTTGAATTTTCGGTAAAAAAAATTTTCTTTTGGAATCAGAGTATTTTAGTATCCTCTCTATGATTTAGTGTGCTATAATTTACTGTTCCGCTATTTTTAGCTAAATTTTGAGTTAATTTGAATGTGGCGTTTAGGGCTATCTGTGATAAAGACTGACGATCCAGAGTGGTTCTTCTTCTGCCCACGAGATAGGAAGTATCCTAATGGTCATCGTTCGAATAGAGCAACGAATGCTGGTTATTGGAAGGCTACAGGGAAGGATCGAACAATAAAGTCTCGAAAATCAGCTGGTAATACTACCTTGATTGGTATGAAGAAAACATTGGTTTTCTACCGTGGTCGTGCTCCAAAGGGAGAGCGAACGAACTGGATCATGCATGAGTATCGTCCCACTGAAAAGGATCTTAATGGTACCGGCCCCGGCCAGGTTGCTTTGCTTTCTTGATCTCATTCTTGTTATTAATTTGTTCATTGTGACTTTCTATAGTTGGTTATAATGCTTAGTTTTAATCACATCCTATGGAGCAAGTGGGGGAATTTTGTCGGCATGCTATGTGCATTACATGTTTGTATTATGAATTTCATATTAACCATGCATTCAATCTTGGTATTTTTTATGGAAATGTGCGCATAATGTTGGCAGCTAAACTTAAGGAATTTTGTATTAATAATTTTTAAGTTACCCAATGTCCTTTTGTTCTGTATCTATACAGCGCTACTTTTGTTAAAATGAGTACTGCTGATTCTCGTTGATGCTGTAAATCTCTTCAACTCACCGATTTTCTCTCTTCATCTGGACAGGGTGCATTCGTCCTTTTCCGCTTGTTCAGGAAGCCAGAAGAGAGGCCCAGCATTGTAAAGTATGATGAAATGGAACAGATTGAATACTCTCCTACAGCTGCCAAGTCCTCTCCTGATGATGCATCATCTGATCTTGTTCAAGAAACAGCTACTTCTGAAATGAGTTCAGGAAGGCAACCTGAAGATATAAAGATGTGGTCGGCTGAGTCTGACAACACGACTTCTAATGCTGTGGTGCCTATTGATAGCTGCAGTAATAGTCGTGCAACTTCAGATGTTGAAGATCAAGTGCCAGAAGCAACAGCTGTGGAGGTGAGAACCGGATTCTATATTTTGGCCTCTTGTACTCCAATCAAGATAAACATTATGAGAAATTTGATTTTTTTTCCCCCAGGCATATCTACCACTGGATGAAATTTCACCCTTACATGAGCCCGTGTCTGATGAACTTGATTGTAAAATTTTCTCCCCAATGCGATCACAGATTCCAGCGGACCTGGGATGCTACATGGATTCACCTTATGCCAGTGACTTTGGCAACAATCAAAATGGATTTTCCTTTCAGGGTGGCACCAGTGAACAGGATGTATCCTTCATTGAATTGTTAGATGATTACATAAACAACCATGGTGACTATTCTGGTGAAGAAACAAGCAGTCAGAACACCTTGGGTGTTGGAAGTGAGACCCAGTTATTTGGTCAGGTACCGCCAGGAAACTTTCATGTTAAGGACCATGGTATATACAATGGGATGGCTCAAGAACTGGTAAAACTATGGTCTTTTGGTAGCTTTTAAACCAGTGTTTGCTGAATCTTTTATCTGTCATCTCTCTAAAATGTTGCATCTTGTATTTTCCTAAATGGTTGAGCATTTTGACATAGTTGATTTGTATGTGTTAGAAAAAAAGTTCTGAAAGTTCTAAAATCCTTTTGTAATTTTGATGCACACCAGCATGCTTCACACATGGGAGCCCCGGTCTGGCCTGGTGATCAATTTGATAGCTATGAGCTATTACAAATGCAAACTGCATTTGGTACTTGCCAAGCACCCACGTCCTTTTCTGATGGAGAAATTGGAAGGGGAAATATTGGACATTTTGGAAATAACTTTGTTGGACAAGATGCTCCATTTGCCAACTCTGCAATCTCATCCTTTGATGTATATAATACTATGGAAGAACCAACCAGCCAAATGACTTCTGTAGACTATGACAGTGGTGTTAGTGGAACTGGAATCAAGATTAGGACCCGCCAGCCTCAAGTCCGGCGACATTCAGACAACTTGGTTGACCAGGGCAGTGCCCCAAGAAGAATCCGTTTGCTGGTAGAACGTTCAGTTGAATCAGTTGGAAATTGCAAGGTTAATGATGCAACCCACGTTGATGATGAAGATGAGGTGCAATCAGCTGTAACTGAGGTAAGTTTCATCAATCTAGACAATGTAGAGTTTCTGTTGAAATGCATCCATCAATTATTTTTTGTTCATACAATCATTTGATGCAGGCCACTGGAGATGCTGGAAAACAGGCCTCTACAGTTGATGAAGATGAAGATGAGGTGCAATCAGCTGTAACCGAGGTAAGTTTTATCAATCTAGACAAGGCGGAATTTCTGTTGAAATGCATCCATCAATTATGTTTAGTTCATACAATCATTTGATGCAGGCCACTGGGGATGCTGAAAAACAGGCCTCTACAGATGATGAAGATGAAGATGAAGATGAGGTGCAATCAGCTGTAACCGAGGTAAGTTATTTCAATCTAGACGATGTGGAATTTCTGTTTAAATGCATACATCAATTATGTTTTGTTCATACAATCATTTGATGCAGGCGACTGGAGATGCTGAAAAACAGGCCTCTGCAGTTGATGATCTGCAGAATGAAAGCACACTTGCAATTTCTAAAATCAACAAGGAAATTACTGAAGAGTCTTCTTCAAATCTGAGGTTACGAGTAAAAAGGGAAGGTGACTCCGGGAGCCGCCAGATAGCATTGCCAGCTTCTCCAGCTGCACCTCCTGCACATCATGGACACAAATCATTATCAATTTATGTCAGCATTTTCCTCCTCCTGATCTTGTTCATAGCTTTTGCTGGGATGTGGAGATCCCGCAAGACTGTGAAGTTTCTCTGGATACAGGATGGTGCAAGTGATAATTTGTAGTGAATGTTTTCGTTCAACGAGGAGCAGGATAGTTTTGTAGATGGCATTTTAAACACTTAAAAAGCGTATATAACGTAGGTCACTGCTTACTACTAGTGTGTGTATACTATGGCCTCTTGTTCGTCTAAACTTGTGTTAGTTTTTCAGTACAATAAATAACTCTGATAGTTGATGGTGCCTTCGTTCCCTACGTCTAGCTTCTCAGTTCCTCGATCGGAGATCAGCATGCTGACCTTTATTTTTTATTTTTTTATTTTACTTTCTGTTAATTAATAATTAATGTAATTTTCAAGATCAACACATATTGCCAACATAATCAAAGGCAGCCTTTTCACTCAGCAACCATGAGAAAACAATGACATGGTATGCACACTAGTAGAGAACGAAAACGAAGGTATCATCTACTATCACATCTGAGATCTTAATTTTAATAAAAATATAATCTTGAAAGTTTTTTTTTTTAAAAAAATTAAATCATGTTTTTATTAATCATATTTGATCAACCTCCATCTTTATTAAAATTTATCTTTTACTAGAAAACATATAAGCCATGTCTAAAAAAAAATAAAAATCTGACTCTTAGCACAGCACACAATAAAATATAGTTTTTTTTTTCTTTAAATAAATTAGATTATAGTTTTGAAATCCGGACTGGCTTGATGAGTCGATCTGGAAACCAGCTAATTCAATCCTCAACCTGTCTAGGTTTAAGTAAAAACTCGCTTAGGAGTTAGTCTAGTAAAACCTAGTTGATCTGACGGATCAACTCGGAACTAGGGCCTACACGGGCAAACCAGGCTAAGACCCGGCCATTTCTATATAGAACCTAATTAAAGAAAAGCAATTTTAATTCATTGCTTCTATGCCCGTAAAACGTCTCCACCCCAAACGCGGCGTCCCCTCCGTCAATGGACTCTACCCTTGTTGGCAGCCTCTCGTAATGATCCCTACTCGTTCCTTCTAATTTATCAAGCCTAGTTTGATAAGAAAAGAAGGTGTTGTGCCTGTTTTTTTCACATTTACTGCTCTTTTTAAGGCTCGTGGTGCTAAAATGGATGTGGGTTTGGGGCGGCAAATTCATGGGCAAACAATTTTGGTTGGGGGATTCGGTGAGGATTTGCATGTTGGGAATTTTATGATTGATATGTATATAAAATGTGGATTTTTGGAGTGTGGGCGAAAAGTATTTGATGAAATGCGTAACAGGGATGTGATTTTTTGGACGGAGTTGATTTTTTCTTATGTAAAGAGTTGGAACATGAAGATCGCAAAATAGATGTTTGATGGGGTTATTTGATTTTTAATTATTTTTTAAGTTAATTCAGGTCAATTTAAATTAATTTATTTAATATTTAAATTAGATCAATCATAAATTAAGTTTCAAAACTATGAATTAAACTAAAATTCTTTTGCTAAACATAACTTGGCTCCATGGCCATAGTGTTTTTAGTTGACATTATATTTCATGATTTTGTTTTTTCAATTAAGAATAAACATAGGTGGTTATGTTTAAGGTTCTACAATAATCTTCCCTGTAGCATGGTCATAAGAATCATACCATAAGCGTGCCTGCCATTGCCATAGCAAGAAGATAAAGTAGATCTGATTCGATCAAGCAAGATACTTGTTAATTAAAAACTCTTTAAATTTTAATTAAAATAGTTATAATTTATATTTTTTAAAATTTATAATTTAAAATTATAACCGCAAAAATTATTACAATATCAAACATTAAATTATATTTTTTTTTATATTTTAATTAAAATAATAATAATTAAATATGTTAGGTTAAATAAAAAAAGTTTATTAAATATTTGAATCAAGATTTTGATTCAATTAAAAATTAATTTTTAATATATTATTTCTAACTTACATGACGTATATAGTGCTATTGAAAGTTATTTTTGTCCAACATACTTCTATTCTAACAAACGTTTGTCATAAATTATAATTTAAAATCAAACATCATTTTTCATAATCATGTTAAAAAAAAACCCCTCAAAAACTAGAATCGAAAGGGGAAAAAAAAGCACTACAACTTGATTTGAAAGGACACCTAGGCACCTCCGTCGCTGCTGCCGCCACAGACTCTGTTTCCGAACATAGCAAAATTAAAAAATTATTTTGAGTTATTTTTTATTAAAATATATATTTTTGAAAAGCATTATACATTATTTATCAAATATAATCAGATCTTCTTTATAAAAATATATTTAAATAAAATATTTATCCATATAAAAAATATATTTATTTGTATAAAACATCAAATTAATATTTTTTTAATATTTTTTATATAATTTTGATATACTAAATAAAAAATAAATAAAATATTTTAACACATTTTTAAATAAAATATTCTATTTATTGATGAAAAGACATGTAGATCTTGTAGTTTTGCCGGGGCAAAAGGATGCCACCATCGATTCCAAATGGTGGGCTAGGACAAAACAAGGGGCCAACAGCAGGAGCAGTCTGGGAGAGATCAAAACCTAGTGAGGCTGCCTGTTTTGGACATATTTTAATACGAGAAATTAATGGCATGATAATATTAAAAAATATGATAATAAGTTCTTGTTCGTTTCTGCCTCATGACTTGCCACTTCACCTGGATAGGATAGAGGAGACCATCTTCTATCTCTATCTATTTTCTTTCACTGGTGGATCATTGTTTGGTGATTTATGTGGTTATTTCACTAATAATCCGACTCTTCAAGTGTTTCTTCATCTGACGTGGAAAAGATTTATATAAGCTAGATCTCAAAAATAATTATTTTAATTTAATAATTTAAATTATTAGATAAAATTTTAAAATATAATTTATATTATTTTTTAATATTTATATATCCATTCAAATAAAAAAAATTTAAACTTAAAACATAAATTTATAATATGTTATAATTGATTTTTGTTAAATATGATGAGATTCGAACTTGTGATGGTTTTATCATCAAAATTTTGATATTATTTCAAATAATCATCGTAATTCAATAATTTTATAATTATTTAATCATCCAAACTTCCTAATATTAAAAGAAAACAATACCATTTTAACTTTATTTTTTAAAGAAATTATTAATTTTATAATCAGATTTTGACTATAAAAGATCTAAATTGAAAAGATTTTTATATTAACCTGAATTTACACGAGTCAACCTTTTTTTTTTTTATGTTTCTTTTACCAGATCGATTTAGATATCAGGTAAGCTGGATTCATCTGGTCAGAGAAATACGAACGTTGTTGAATGATATTTATGAGATATGATTAAAAATGAAAATATACAAAGCTTCTTCTTTAATTCTTTACCCTTTTGAAAACAACAGCAGGGCTTTGTTGGATGGTGGATATCGTCATAAATCTAAAGAAACTATAACCTAAGCAAGCTCATATTGTCAGGCTACAATCACGTCCACGTGTAAGAAACAGCCCACTGTCCCAATAGAATAGCTTCGCTTTCCTGCTGCCGCCGTGGTAATCATGGCTTTTTGCAGAGTACCAAATCTTTTTTTAATAATAATAATAATAATAACGAAGCCAAACTCCAAACAGAATTAAATTAAATTAATTTCTCCCTTTAAATATTCCCAGAGAAAACCAGAAACCATTCAGAGTACTAAACTAAACTAATCTAAACTAAACTACTGAAGAGTCTAGACGGAGATAAACCCATTTGGCAATTCTTTGGCAAGAGACAAGAGAAGAGAGAAAGAAGAGATGATACTGGTGGCGATAATGGCGGAGCTGATGGAGGAGTACACGGCGTTGCTGACAAGTGTTTTGGAGCATTTGTTTAACGAGGCACCTTTTCCAAGAAGGGTTCGTTTTCTCATACTCCATAACCTTCCCTTTGCTTCCCCTGCTCATCCTCCTCTACTTAGACGTCCTAACTAGACTTCACTGAATACTACAAATATATTGTTAACAGGGAGTTTTCTCCTCTCCCACCAACCTCTTTACTGAAGCACAATTTCTCGAGGGATTTGTTTTGCTCTGTAAATTGCTGGAGAGTTTATCAGAGATTTTTCATATATCATGTTCCTCTCCCTCTGCTCATCCTCTCTGTTTTGCTCTGTAAATTGTTCGAGCACTCCACAGTTTCAGATTAGTTGGGTTTGATTTGTAATCTTTTTCTTAATCCATTGTGTTATCTTTATAGATTAATTGATTATATGTTCATTGAAATTGATCAAGCGAAAGGATTTCTTTTATGTGGTAGAAATTGGAATTATCCCTCTTGTAGTTCGTGATATATATATATATATATATATATGTCTCTTGGCATTTTGGTAGACGGGAAATTAACCAAACCTTGTCCATTCTTCTGATGAGTTCTAAAACAATGAATGGGTGAGTTTTTCTTTACGATTTGGCTTTGTTTTGACTTCGTCAAAAGAGAGAGGGACTGAGGTAGACTAATGGAGACTGAATCAACCTAAGAACAAACCAAAAGATAAGTGTAACTTTAAATTTATTTTTGATTTTTTCATTTATTTTTAATATTATCGTATCAAAACTATCTCAAAATACTATAAAAATTATAATTGGTTGCACCGCTGCAACTTCTCCATGTCTATGTTCCATGTTCACAGTCTTCTTAATTAATATTGTTTTTACCATAATATTAAAGGTATAATGACGCGGGGTGGACATGTTTCTCACTTCGTATTTCATAATCAAACTCAATGGATGGTTATAGCACATTAGAACAATTAATTAAAAGAAAATCACTAGGATGACGAAGTGGACATAGTTTGAGGACTTGAAATACTCAATTCGGAGTATAGGGACTGAATTGAAATGCATCCTAGAGTTTGTGTATGAATCAATAATATAACTTTTCCTTGATCATGCTTAATGATAAGAAGCCAAATGATATCAATGCAAGTTCCTTGCAAAATAGAAAGTTTTGGACAAAGTTATCAAACTCGGCTCGATTTGTTTGTAATGATATCACCACTATTTTTATTTTTTAAAATTTATTTTGATTTTTAAAATAAATTTTTTGATTAAATTCGGTTAAAAATCCATTTAACCCATGTCTTGGTTCTTGTGTTAGGTTACCTCTTTAGTTAAGTTTAATAGTTATGATTTTGGAGACTATAAATACAGTGCATCATTCATGCTGGTTTTGTCTATTTGTAATTAAATTTTGCTATTCAAATTATTTTTTAATTTTAAAAAAGTATTAAATTGATGGTTTTTAAATATTTTTGATAATTTTAATGTATCAGTATTAATTTTTTTTAATATTATTTTATTATATTTTTAATTAAATAATGCTTAAAAATATATTATACACCCGTAATATCAATCACTACTAAACTCATGTTTGATGGGCTAATGATTTCACCTTTCCTTTCAAATTTTCGTGAGAATGTGCTTTGTTTTCCTGGTGAAAAGGACAGTATGAGAGTTCTCTGTACTTGTGAAGATTCTATGCTTGATATTGTCATCTCTTCGTGCTTGTAGATTGTTCCAAAATAATTTGAAATCAGCTAAATTGCTCTATCATTGTATCCAATGAATAGTCGTCTTCAAGACACAATTTTAAAGATGAAAGTGTTTGGATTCGGGTGATATGGTTTTTTAAAATATTTTTTTAAATTTATTGAAATAATTTGAAGATGATAGTGTTTGGATTCAAATAATATTGTTTTTTTAAAATATTTTTTTAAATTTATTGAAATAATTTTATTTTATTTTTTAAAATTTATTTTTGATATCAGTATATTAAAATGATATAAAAATAAATTTAAAATAAAAAAATTAAATTTTTTCAAAAAGTTTTTAAAGCACAAATACAAATATTATTTTTAGATTTTTAAAATAATCTAAATTTCAGATATTATTACTCAACCGAGAAATTATAGAGTTTTAAAATTGTAATACCCTTTGAGCTAGAGGTGATTATTTTCAGTTTGATTTGGTTTTTATTAAAAAAATAACCAAATTGAATTTTTTTTTGAAAAAACCCAAAACCGAACCAAAACTAGGTCAAACTGACCGGTTACGGTTTGGTTTTTTAGAGAAGAAACCGGTTCAAATAAGTTTAGTTTGATTTTTTCAGTTTGGCTCGTTTTTTTTAATTGTTTTACTCACCTCTATTTTAAGCATGATTTGGTTGTATTCTTATGAATGAATAGATCTCAATGCAATTTGTGATGGGGTTAAGATTGATTTTTTTATAGAAAAAAATGTATAGATCTTTAATGAGTGTTTCTGAGATTAATTTTATATATATATATATATATGTATGTATGTATATATTTTGTCATTGTAATTTATAAAGGAAAGGAAAAGAAAAAATAAATAAAAAAATCAAAGATAAATTGAAATTTCAAATACATCATCATCAATATTATTATAAATCTTGTAAAAACACCTGCCATCAAAAACAAGTTAGTCATCTAATATCTTTGAGCGACAAACATAATGTATAAAACCTAAATGAGACCCGATTGTTATTTTTTTAAGGAAAACATCACCGTTTTAGAATGGTGAATTAAAAGCCACTTATGGTAAAATGAAGCAACACCAAAGACAGAAAACTTAATCTCTCCTTCCTGCCCAATACTTTTTTAACCATTCCAGTTGTAAAGAAGATCAGAAAGAGTTAAAGGGTATATTTATTTCTGTGTTTTAAAAATATTTTTAATTGTTTTTAATTTTTAATTTTTTATTTACTCTAAATTAATATATTTTTAGTATTTTTAAATTATTTTGATGTGCTAATATTAAAAATAATTTTTTTAAAATAAAAAAATCATTAATATATATTTTGACATGAAAAATTATTTAAAAAGTAACCATAATCATACTATTAAATAAACTTTACATACAAAAGACTTTAAAAGTAAGCCATACCTAAATTTTTTCCTCTCTTTGATTTAATATATTAACATTTATCGTTCCATTCATGATTATATTCATAGTTCTACTAAGAAATCAGCATTGCAAATTTTCTAATTCGAACATTATTAAAAAACCTAATTTCTAATATATGGATATATGTCGATAAAACTTTCATCAATAATTTTTTTCTATCAACATTTTCATCAGTAAAGAAAACTTGATGATTTTATAGATAAAAAATGTGCAAAAAAAAAAACTTAATTATCCCACATAAATCATTTACCATAACTATTCAATATCCTTATGAAAAATTAATCACATTAGAGTGTTTTTGCAATTGATTCCATTTTGAATTTGATAAATACATTGCTTGTGAAATATGTGTTCGTGTATATTCTTTGCTTGGAATATAACGATGAAATTATTTTATCGATAATTAAAAGTGATATTTGGAGTAATTTTATTCCAATATTGTAATGTGCCGACAAAATTATTTTATCGATGATGTAATAGTTGAAGTGACATATAGTAAAATTTTTTCAACTCTCTGTAATATATCAACGATTTGAGTTTGTCGGTAACTCCATCCGTAATAATTAAAAATTATATTTTTAAAAAAATCAATTAAACAAAAAAATAAAATTAAAAGGTTGTTTTTTCAATATACCTTGCATTTATAGGCATATGGATCCTGCTATAAAAGGACATTGTCTCTATATTGTGAAACTGTATTTAAAGAGGCAACATCGTGAGTCCACAAGTGCTTTTTCTAGATAATAATTGTCACACTCGGAAATCGCGACGACCTTAAAAATTTATTAAATCTTTGAAAAGAACGGATTTGTAGCATCCTGTTCTTTAATGAGGATATTCTTTGTTTAAGGAGTCGCCACCTAGTATTATGGTTGCTAGAAACCCTAACTGGTCAACATAGATTCTATAGTCCGAGACTGGTTGCGTAAAAGAAAAGATAATATCCCCCCTTAAACGTCTTACCTAAGACAGGCTGCATTGCTGATCTTTGTCTTTAATTACTAATATTTTTTTTTTGTTGGTTTATGCTATAGTGATTTGCGTGTAATATTCCTGACTCTAGCGTCAGTGAATATTTAACTACAGAT
Source organism: Populus euphratica (assembly GCF_000495115.2). Classification (NCBI taxonomy): domain Eukaryota; kingdom Viridiplantae; phylum Streptophyta; class Magnoliopsida; order Malpighiales; family Salicaceae; genus Populus; species Populus euphratica. The sequence continues at coordinate 75,882 of NW_011500149.1, read as the reverse complement.
ATTTCCAACTCTGGCGTTGGTAAATATCACGTGGCTATAAAAACAACATAAATTTAAATCAGTATTTTTATTTCTGACTCTGGCGTCAGTAAACAAATAAATCAAATAAATTTATTTTTACACATCACACAAAAAATAAAATAAATTTAAATTAGTATTTTTTATTCTCGACTTTGACGTCAGTGAAAAAATAAATAAAAATAAATTTATTTTTATGCATGCACATATTTTTTATTTTTCTAGTTAAATAAAATAAAACAACGAATAAAAAAATAATATAAATTTAAACTGGAATTTTTATTCCTTACTCTGGCGTCAGTAAATAAACCAATAAATTTATATTATTTTTTATTCATGCATACATATTTTTTTATTTTTTATTTTTGTTCTTTTAATATTTTTATTTTTCTACTTTTTATTTTTTATTTTTTATTTTATTTTTTAAGGCTGGGCTGGGTCTAGCCCAACTTAGCCCACATGAGCATATTGGTGGCGGGGCTCAGCTCAGCCCCACAAGGGCTGGGCTAGGCCCGGCCAGGTCACTTGCCCAAGCCAGTGACCGGCTGGGCAAATGGCGGATGCACGCGTGAAGCATGTTCACGCGTGCATCAACAGTGCGAAGGTAATTAAATTACCTTCGCACTGTTAAAATGCACTTTGAACACAAACAATAACAAAGAAAGTGCGTACCTGCTTCTGGAGATGATGAAGAAAACTGCGACGCCGGTGCTACTGTCGTTCAACTGCTCTTCTCTTTCCCTGTTGTAGCTACCCTTTTTTTTTTCTTTTTTTGATTTCTCGGTTCTTCAGAGGAAGAAGCTGAGAAGGTGATGGATGTTTGCTTCTTTGAGTTTTTTTTAATGATTTCGGGTTGCTTTCTCTGCAGGGAATACAACAATAACGAAGCTAATTCTCCTCTTTTATGTAAGCTGCTCTCTTGTTCTCTCCTTCTTTCTCAATTGCTTTTTATATTTCTGCTCTTTTTTTTTCTGTGGTTTGCTCTGTTTTTGTCTCTGTTCTTGGGTGGTTTTCTTCGTTTCTGTGGAATTTTTCTGGGTTGATTTCTGCTCTGTTTGTATTTTTTTTTTGGTTGTCTTTGGTATTTTCCGGGGTCCTTCTCCTCCCTCTGCTCTGGTTTTCGGGTCACCTTTTATAGAGCTCAAAAGCTCCGCCTTCCATCAATCCAATCTTTGCAGGACTCTTATTCAAATTACGAATAAGATTATGGGAAAGAGACGTGGTCCATGACTGCTGCAGATTTCCTGTTGAACCGGTATTCTCAGCGCGAAATGGAAGGGATGCAGAACAATCCTTAGGCTATTTTTCACTTTGGTCCCTGAACGTTTTAAACTCGGCAATTGGACCCCTAATCAATTAAAATTTCTTTTAATTTTTGCCCTTTATGGGTTAATGTCAATTAGATCTCTAAATTGGTACGTTGTTTACACAACAGTCCTGAATTTCTAAACTATTCAATTTAGTCCTTGTTCTTTAATTTTCCAGCAATTTTCTCTGAATAACCTCCGAACTTTGGTATTTCTTCAATTAAACCCTCATTCTTTTAATTAATTAAATCATAGTTTAATTAAGTCCTCAAACTCATTAATTCCTCAATTTCTTTTAATTTGATTAATTAACTTAATCCCACGCTCAATTAAGTCTCAAAATTTATTAATTCTCTAATTAAACCCTTGATTTAATTAATTAAA
>NW_011500149.1:46675-74026 GCF_000495115.2 Populus euphratica | reverse complement strand
CTTTGTGTAGTAAATTTATAAAGAAAAGTAGATACAAAAAGCTTTTTTTTTTAGAGTCTTGAAAACTTCAAAAATACTAGATTGATATATGACTTTTACAGAGAGAACAAGTCATTTAGAAGACGACCCATTTTTTTTTTGTTTTTTTTTGAAATGGATCAAATTATTTTGGACAACCTACCCGATGATAAAAGAAACGCGAAGAATTTCACAAATGGTCTAATTATTCTAAGTGACCTGCCTGATGAAGAATAAAACGCGAAAGGGTTTCGCGAATGGTTTAATTGTTCCAGGTGACCTGCCCGATAAAAAATAAAACATGACAAAGGTTTCGTAAGTGGTCTAATTGTTCCAGGCGACCTATGAAAGAACTTTTGCTTTTTTTTTTTTTTTTATAATTTTGAAACCTTTGAAAATAGTAGATTGACACATGACCTTTACACAGAGATGTAGAAATCCAGAAACAAATCATTTGGGAGACGACCTATTTTTTTTTTTTTGAAATGAATCAAATTGTTTTGGGCAACCTACCCAATGATAAAAGAAACGCGAAGAATTTCGTAAGTGGTCTAATTGTTCCAGGCGACCTATCCAATGAAGAATAAAAATACAAGGATTTTTTTTTTATGGTATATTGTAATGGGTTACCTGCCCAATGTAAGGTGGTATATTGTAATGGGTTACCGACCCAGATGGTCATATTATAATGGGTCACCTGCCCAGATGGTCACATTGTAATGGGTCACCTGCCCAGATGGTATATTGTAATGGGTTACCGACCCAGATAGTCACATTGTAATGGGTCACCTGCCCAGATGGTATATTGTAATGAGTTATCTACCCAGATGGTCACATTGTAATGGGTCACCTGCCCAGTTGGTATATTCTTTAAATTTAATGAGGATATTCTTTGTTTAAGGAGTCGCCACCTAGTATTATGGTTACAAAAAACCCTAACTGGCCAACAAAGATTTTATAGTCTGAGACTGGTTACGTAAAAGGGAAGATATTATCACCCTTTAAACGTCCTATCTAAGGCAGGTTGCATTCCTGATCTTTGTCCTTAATTGCTAACATTTTTTTTTGTTGGTTTATACTATGATTATTTGTGTGTAATATTCCTGACTCTGGTACCAATGAATGTTCAACTACGGATATTTCTAACTCTAGCGTTGGTAAATATTACGCAGGTATCAAAATAAATAAATTTAAATCATCATTTTTTTTCTTTTATTCCTAACTCTAGCGTCAGTGAATAAATAAATAAAAATAAATTTTTTTTACGCGTGCACATATTTTTTTTATTTTTCTAGCTAAATAAAATAAAATACAACGAATAAAAATAATATAAATTTAAATCGGTATTTCTATTCCTGACTCTGGCGTTAGTTAATAAACCAATAAATTTATATTATTTTTATTCATGTATACATATTTTTTATTTTTATATTTTTTGGGTTGGCCCAGCTCAACACATAGAGCTGGGCTGGACCCAACAGGCCTAGCAGGGTCACAAGCTTAACCCGGTTGACCATTGTTTTTTAATTTTTACCAGCAGGCATGCATGAACTACTTACGCACATCTGCTACAGGAAGCATGTAATTAAAATGCAAGGAGGAAAAGAGCAACTTACCTGGTGCTGCAATTGAAGATAATAATGACAGTGGAGGGCCGACCTGCTGATGCTATTTTCTCTTCCTTTGTTTTCCTCTTGGTGTCCCTCTAGTCCTCCTTCTCTCTGCCCACTTTTTCCAAGCACATCCCTGGCAAACACAGTAATCATTTAATTATTTTAGCAAGAAAAGAAGGAAACTTACCTAGGCATGTGGCTGCTGAAGGCGAAATCGAGGGAGACTGGAAAGAAAAAAGATTGAGGGGGCGGTGGCTAGTATAGGGTTCACCACCCCCTTCTTTTTTATGTTTCTCTCTTTTAAGGTTTCTGGTAATGACCTCCTCTTAAGGTTTTTTCTTTAGGGTTTCTTTCTAATCGTCCTCCCTCCTTCTTTTGTTTCTTTTGCTCTGTTTTTCTGGGCTAATTCTCTGTTCTCGGGTTCATCTTTCTTTTTTCTCTTTTCCCCTGAGATCTGTATTTATAGTGGCAGAGTCCCTTCGCGTGTAAGAAACCAAGTTTCAATCAAACTCATTCTCCTTTGTGAAGTTCGAATTAGAATCGAATTCGAAAGCAGACAAAATCATTATCTTAAGGATTATCTTGAACAAGGTAAGGATTATCTTGAAGAAGATAAGGATTATCTTGAAGATAAGGCTAGAATGACAAAGGCACATTGTAATCCTTAATTTTCACGGAAGTTGACAAATCACACTTTTCATCGAAATAAATCTCTGATATTTTAATTTTTTATTTTAAACCCTATAAAAATTAAATTAAAAGCTAAAGGGCCAAAATTGGGTTATGACAATAATTTCATAATTTTAATATAAAAAAAATATAAGAGAATTTTCTATCAATATTTTTAGTAATTTCACAATTTTAACACATACAAGATATTAAGGATCGAAGGTATTTGGGTTCTAGTATCCTTTTAAAAAAATATTGTAGACCCTAAGGCCTATTTATCTTTGCGTAAACTGCAGTATAAGCTTAGCAATACTAGTTATTTAATTTTATAAGGAAATCCTAACCAATGATTTCAAATTAATGGTTTTCTATTTCGCAAATATGATTAAGACTTAGCAATCTTCGCTGCAAGGTTGAAACCAGTGCTTTCCTCCATTGGTTTTTAAATATAGATCTTATATCTAAATATGTTTTTATTTAAATGATTTAAATAAAATTTGATCTAAAGATTTAGATTAGTTTGTTATTGTCTGTTTATCTATTGAACTTACTATCTAGATTCCTTTCTTTTTTATTGATTTATATAAGCTTAAATTCATGTGATGCAAAAAATTACCATATAAATATTCAAAATTTTAAAATATTTCATCTCTATAAATACCATTTTCAAGCATTGGTGTTGTTAGAAAAGTTTTCACATAGAAAGTATTTTGATTGTTACATATTATTTGTGAATATAGTGTGAGAATAAAACTTGGTTGACTAGGTAATTATCTTAGTTGATCCGTCAATCCACTTGATTTAATGAAAAATTAATCTATTGATTTTTTTTAAAATTATTTTTATATCAAAACAATATTATTTTGATATATTTTTATAAAAATATTGGATTTCAACTTTTCGAAACTAGTCCTGTTCTAAATCGACCTCCATATTAAATTTTACAACTATAATTAACTTAATAAGCTTTTAATTGAAATGTTTTTGTAGAAGCTTTAATTTAATGAATTTTTAATTTATAATGAAATATTAATTTATATATAAATTTATCTTTTTGATTTATTTTTTAATTTTTAAAATATAAAACCAGAATGAAATAACTTTTTTATAATTTTATAATTCAAATTATTCAATTTTTTTTAAAAAAACTGTTCAATACATGTGATTTTTTATGAGAATTTCATAAATTTCACCACCCTAGCTGTGTCCCTTATGAAAAGCGACCTTCAGGAATCTCAGAGTTACGCAAGCGTCACGTGTCGTGTTGTGAGCGTGTAAAGGAATTAAATCAACTGAAGAAATAATAAAAGACTCCAGAAAAAATTAGTACCGCTACTATGGTTAAAAACTAACCCGGGTTCGATCAATGTCAAAATTTAGATTATGGATTATTTTAAAATTTTTAAAACATTATTTTATTTTAAAAAAGTTAGTTTGGAAATAAAACTTAACCTCAATTAGGTTTTAAATCAGCAAATCATAGTATTATGTAATAAATAATATATACTTTACAAATACCATGTTTAAGACTTTAGGAGATGAAGGAGGCATATTTTATAGCTTCATGCATGGTTTATACATCCATCAATACTAATAAATGACAATTTTATTTTCTTAAGGCACAAATTAATTGTTAATGGTCTTTTTAAAATTACCTTAACAATGCTACACCGATGTTATTAGCATTGCCATGATTAATATTTGTATGTTGGTCTTTTTAATTTTTTGATTAGACATGAAAAGTAATTTATAAATCAACTAATATTCGATATAAAATATAAATCTGATAAATAATTTATTATTATTTTTTAATTTCATTCTATAAAATAATTAAGATAAATAAAACTTAATTTTAAATAATTTTAATTTAACAAGTTATTGAATTGACCTGTAAAACTGATTTTATATTATGATTTAAATATATTTGTTATTGGTCAAATATTTGATTGAATGTAAACAAACAAAATGACTATATATATAAGGGGAATTAAGTAACTAGGTTTTCACTCAAACACATGTATCTTCTTATTCTTCTATCAAACAAAAATTAGAACAATCTTCCTTTTTCTCCATCGATCTCCTCTCTTGGCTAACTCTATTTCATATATGGCTGGTGTGATTGCTGGAATAATACCTTAGTTGGTTAGGATTCGATGGTTTTGATAGGAATATATATAGTGCACCTATATTCTTTATTATTAATTTAATCAGTCCATGATGCTCCGAGCTAAATAATTGATATATAATAATTAAGTAATCATCAAAATCATATATTAATTAGCTCAAAAGATTCGTTTAATATATACAAAAAAACCTAAACATTCTATACCTTAGGGAATACCTAACAAATAACAATAAAATTATTGAACATGTGGGAATATAACTTTGTAAGGCCTTGTGGCTAGAGAGATAATGATGCATGCCATTTTAGTGATCAGGTATTGAATTTATTTTATAAAATTTTATAAATTTTAAAACCATTTAAAATTTAAATAATTATTAATTTTAAAATTTATAAAATTAATTCAGATACTCACATTAATTTATATAAAAAAGTTGGTGGAGAAGGAAAGATTTTAGAATATATGTTGATTATCACTTTGCATCAAAACCTAACTTTTCCAATCCAATCCATAGCACACATGACTCATTGATATTCCTCTTCGGCTATGTCATCAGAAACAACCATGTTCTTTAGGCCCACATATATATCAAGCTTAGTACATAATTAAAATTTGATGGGTTTTAGATACCATTAATCCCTTCTCTCTAAGAGTGGTTTTAATTATTATGGAAGAGGCCACCTTTCCAAATGGTTCTTTGAACTTTGAAGGATGCCCACAAAGGAATATCTTCTTGGGTCTGGCTTGTCTTTTCTAGCTAAGTTTAACTCTCTCCTTTAATTTCCTTTGCTCTATACACTTAAGGGAACCCTATTAACTTCCATGGCTACCTTCTTAGAGAGAGCATTTAAGACTATCATATCTTCCATCACTCACTCCTACTTATACATTCAAGAAGACCACGTAAGGGTAAAAAATATCAGACACAACATGCCGAAGGGAAGACCACTTTCTTTGCAGGTTCGCTTTCATCTCCTACAACTATTGTTTTTCTTCGAGTTATGAGGGTATCTCTTGTCTGTTGCTTGAGCTTTCACCTTAGTTTTCATGTTCAACTTGCCATGCAAGAGAAAATACCAGGGTTCTATCTCTGCCTATTAGTTGAGAGCCCCTTTTTTTTCTTTCCTTGTAAGGTGGAGGAGCACAGACCTCAACAAATTGTAAAAAATAGAATAAAAACTACAGTTTGTTCTATTTGCAATATGTCTCTAGTTGACAAGTACAATGGCTAATAATTCAAAAAAAAAAATGTTTTTTTTTAAATAATGGTTACTACAAAATACATATATTATTTCATACGAAAAAGATATTTTAAGTTGGAATTCCCCTCTGCGCTATGTATAAATAAAAAAAATAAAAAAATAAAGAAATCAGGATTTTCTTATAATATATACTTTCGGTTTATTTTTTTTTAAAGAAAATTTCCTGCTATCATCTACACTGGAAATCCTTTAGTGGTAAGAGCAGAATTTAGACCCTTTGCTCAATCCATTTGGTTTCCTATAATAGCCCCAATTAAGCATGAATGCTTCGAAAGATCAAAAGGGAACAAAGGAATAAGAATTTTTATATATATATAGCTTTATTAAATATATAGAATCTCTCAAGACCATGTTTAAACCGTGTTCTTTTGTTGCTTTTACAGACTGTTGAGCTCAAAGTCAGGATGTGCTGCGCTGGCTGTGAAAGGGTTGTCAAAAATGCCATTTATAAGCTTAGAGGTATATCTTTTGTGTAATTAATTTGGAGTGGCTTACTAATCAGGGGAAAAAGAGGTTTTTTTTTGTTTTTTTATCTATGATTTTTCAAAAATTCTCCCAGGTTAATTTTTAGAAAATAATAAAAAAGAAAATTTGAGGAAATACAAAAACAATATTTATAGAAAAAAATGAGAATTTTTCAATGATTGGGAAATGAAACTTTATTTTGAAATTTATAGCCAAAGCCAATGTTTTTTAAGAAAAATTAAAAAATGACTAATTATTTTCAAAATCATGAAAAAAATTAAGAAATAAAAAGATTAATTCTTTTATTTATTAAACTCTTTGAAAAACATAATGACTAAGTATTTTCAGATTTGTTTTCTTATTTCTTAATTTAATCTTTTGGAAAAAATCACTTTCTTTAAGAAAAGATTCAGGATTATTTCAGAAATCCTGTTTTTTGCTATTATCGTAGAATAAACATTTAACGAAATCTATTTCTTAAGCCAATTTTATTTGTTATGTTTTTAGTTTATATTCTCCGTAGATAATATATGTCGGCAGGAATTATTGTGTTGATTAAAGAAATTCTTAGTGCGAAAGAAAATAAATGTGACTTATAATTAATAAACTATAGGATTCTTTTCTATTTATTTTACAACTAATCTCCCATCTTTTTTTCTCTCAAGGATACCTTACATCCGTCTTTTTTACTATTAAATAATTTTTTTCTATACATGAAGAAAATACAACTCAAGACCATGTCTTTTTTACTATTAAATATTTTTTTTTCTATACATGAAGAAAATACAACAAAAGGTGTGTTTAATTAATTACCTATTAAAGTTGTGTTTTTTTTCCCTTTCTCTAGAGTTGGAATAATAAAAAATTGGTAATATTTAAATATTAGAATATGGCAGACTATTAGAACACTTGAATATGATTCACTAAAAAATCTACTAAATATGTTTGGTAATATAGTATAAGATATTTTCAATTGAAAATACATTAAAATAATATATTTTTAGATTTTTCATGGAATAAATTAATTATTTTATTCCTTAATTCAAGAATCCTGTTGCTTTTAATTGGATAAAAAATGATAAAAATTTAAATTAAAAAAATAGAATATTGTCTCTCTGTGTGTGTGTATTGTTTTTACTAAACTGCTAGAGAGGCTGATCTTCTGAAAAATGGAAGGATATTTTTCTATTATAAACGAAGCTCTAGCAATTAATTGATTTTTTATTTATTTTTCTATTAAACAGAATCAACCCGAAGATAGTTCATAATTTGTTCATTTATCTTCTTCCACAGAATATTAGGCTGCCAAATTTCTGGAAAACAATTTTCTTAATCCATTAACCTACTAGATACTATATTTAGAACAACAAAATAGATGATACTAATTACTATCGCATATATTATCAACACGCATGTGAAATTAATTTGAAACATATATAAATGCTATCTATGTGTTATTAGGTATTGATTCAGTGGAGGTTGACCTAGAGATGGAAAAGGTGACGGTGGTGGGGTATGTTGATCGCAACAAGGTCCTCAAGGCAGCGAGAAGGGCAGGAAAGAGGGCGGAATTCTGGCCATATCCGGATCTACCGCTGTACTTTACATCAGCAAATCACTATTTCAAGGACACAACAAGTGAGTTCAAAGAGAGTTACAACTATTACAAGCATGGCTACAATCTTGCAGACAGGCGCGGGATCATTCCGGTGAGCCACCGGGGAGATGACAAGGTCAGCAACATGTTCAATGATGACAATGTTAATGCCTGCTGCCTCATGTAGCTAGCTAGCTATATATGATGAATCTTCAAGTTCCAAGTGTGTAGCATCGCAAATTGATCATCCTGTTATATATGCATGTGATCTATGTATAAAATGTAGATGGGATTTTATTTTTACGGGGATGGAATGTATCATGAATTGATAATCCTCTATGCGAGCTATGGAAAAGCTTGTGTGTTGCTTTTCTTCCATGTTCTGATTGCAGGCGCGGGGATATATTCAACGGAAAATGTAGCTCCGAGGGCTTGTTTTCATGGCCCTGGGCTATTTATCACTGTATAAAAAGGTGTCCATGTCAAATAATTTGCTATCTAGTTTAAATTTTTTTCAAGTACTTGTACTCATGATGTATGTTTTTTTTTAAAATTTATAGACGTGACCTCAATCAGCAACGACAAAATTCGGATGCAAATTTGTCGTTGCTGATTTGTTAGCAACGGATTTATCCGTTGCTGATTTCTTTGCAACGGAAAATCCGTTGCTTATAATTAGCAACGGATAATCCGTTGCAAAATGAGCAACGGATAATCCGTTGCTTATTTTGTGAATCAGCAACGGATTCTCCGTTGCTGAATGATGCATTAGTTACAATCACCAACGGAGAATCCGTTGGTGATTATATTATTTTTTATTAAATTATTTTTTATTTGTTTATTGCAATGATTTTTAATTTTAATTAATTAATTTAATTATTTATGGATATTTTAAAAATTTTAAAATATATATAACCAACACAATTTAATATTAAAAATAATTGTATCATTAATAAAAAATAGAATAAAACTAATATTCATATAATAAAAATTTAGTTAAACTTACATCAATACAATTAAGTTCAAATACAATAAAAAAAACAACAAAAGATACAATCATGGTGCCGGTTGCGAAGACGAACCATGATATTGTGGATCGATACAAGATTGATCAGGATATAAAGGTCGAGGTGTAGGTCGAAAAATTGGTTGAGATGTGGGTCCCATAGATGTCATTATCTGAGGAGCCATAGGTGGCGATATTGCTGGAGTCAAAGATGGTGGCATACCTTGATCAATATTTGATGTCCCATCATTGTATCCAAGATTGTTCACAAGATATTCTTGCATAGAATCCATCTGCCGTTTCATTTCAAGAATAAAATCATCTTTTTTCTTTATCTCCTCTTCTTTATCCTTTATCGCTTGTTGCAACGCTCGATACGATGAACTGGGATATGATGACTCCACCGAGTAGGAATGTGATGAAGAACTTGTACTAACTATAGATTTTGGCATACGAGGTGCACCATATACCCTACCCTTTATAACTCCTCCTGAAGCCACACACCAAGCTGCTCCATCAAATGAAGGATGATTTTCTCGATTAGTTCCATACTTTGAAATCATCTCCTTTTTATAATTCTCCTACAAATAAAATACATGCATCAATAAATCCATTTGAATGTTAAATAATACTTAAGTTATATTAAGAAATAATCAAATAAAAATACATACAACCACTTTTTTAGACTTGTTGTCGACGAAGCTACCAGACTGCTTAGTACTCTGATGCAAAGCTGAAAAGACATCATCCCATGGAGGTTCTTTTCCACCAGCTTCCTCTTGCTTTCAAGATTAATAAATATTATAAAAGATAAATATATAAAATTTAATTCATTATCTTAAGCATAATAAAAAAAAATCATTACCATGTTAGCTCGATATGATGCAAATGACACTGTTCCTCCAGAATGAGTGCTTATTTTACCATCTGTTTTGGTTAATCGATTCCTCTTAGCAGATTCAGACCTCCTTTGAAATTCAGGGGTGGACCAAACATCTTTGATCATTTGATTCCAGTCATCATTGTTTATCCAAGCAGGACCTTTATCAAGGCAATCTATAATATTTGTAGTGTTTTCTTTTGACATGGCTTTCTTGCGAGCTCGTGTCAATTGCTGATTCAAAGCTATCCTAGCCTTATCTTCCCAAATATTACGAACAATCGACTCATCTTCCTCAGGAAAGGAATATTTTTTCTACCAAATAATATATATACCAAGTTAAAAGAGTGCACAAAATTTCAAATTATATAAAAAATTAATCATATTGTTATCTTGTTCTGAATTTGCAAGATGATATAATAATTAAAGAAATTAAATGATATTAAAGAGTAAACAAGAAATAAGAACAAATTTTCATAATGCTATATTAAAGTGATCAAAATTTAAAAAAAAATGACAATTAGTGTTGGTTCTTACCTTAAACTCTTTAAAGAGTTCATCCCTGCACATTGAATCTATTTTTTCCAAAGAGTGCCATGCTCCTTTAAAATTGGACCTCAAAATATCTCCGATTGCACGTCCACACGATGCGTTATTGAACCTGAAAATATATAATAACAAACTTATAGTAAACAAATAATTACATAATAATAAGTAATTTTTTTCATACCTGAAAATATAATTTTTTTCAGTTAATTTTTAAAAATTTAAACTTACTCTGTTGTTCCATATAAACAAAGCTCTTTTTTTCTTGTAATTGGATCCATTGGTGTGTCAAAACCCTTCCTTTTAACATTTTGATCATAATTGTATGGAGAAGATGTTGAACCGTGGTTTAATGGCACACCATCTGCATTCTCATCACATACACCTCTCTCATTACTACCGTCTCCCTCATCTTCATCTCTAATGTTCACATCATCACCATCACCATCAACTCTCCCATAACTCCTATATGAATTATGTCCTCCATAAATAAGTTGGTTATCTCGAGGGAAACCTCCTTGAGTTTGAAGCAAATCTTGGAAGCGAAAGCCCTCACAAAATTGATATGCTTCAACCCTCCCATAATCACATTGAGGAGGATGTGTACTCCCCAAAGTAGGTATATAACACTCATTTGCATTTTGATACACAAGTTGCTGAAATGTAGATCCTTTGTTATTATGCCTTGATGTAGTTTGAAATGATTTGGATGAAGTGGACCTGTCACTCCTTGAAGTGGACCTATCACTCCTAGAATCTAATATGGATCCTCGTCGAGGCATGCTAAAAACAAGAAAAAACATAAACATTATCATATGAATATATACAACATAACAATAAATTAGCTCATAGTCAAACTTTCAATAACAAAAAATTCACAGATATTTTTCCAAGAGTGCCATAACTAGAATAAAAACAAACTGTTAAATCTCATTAAGCATTCATTGCAATAAATTAGCTCATAGTCAACGTAATAGTCATAACTTCAAAAAATATTATACTTCAAATAAAATAATTACTGTAACAACAACAAATATATAAATAACATCAAGACCATTTCATTAAGCATTCATTGGAATAATAAAAATCAGCCATGAAGTTTTATATTGTCAAAATCCAATTAACACAAACAATAATAAAAATATAAATCTAAATAATTACTTGATAGGAAATCAAAATTATAAGTATGCTTACCTTAATGTTTGTTCCTATAAATCAAAACATTGAGTAGGAAGAACCCTTTTCATTAATGCTCCAGTATCTATCAGCAAGAAAACAAATCACAAAATAAACTATAACATCAGAATCACAATTTAAAGATTGATACTTCAAAGGTTAGAAATGGTTTCAAAGGTCAATGAAAATAATACATGTAATGTCATCCATAACACACACTTCAATAAAATAATAAAGAAAAAACATTGAAAGCCTAAATATTATCAAATAATATAAAATCATCATACATATAAAAAAAAATATTCATTACATATACTACGAAATATAATTAACCTATGCTACTCATTATTATCATCACTGCTAACCATGTCATCATTATCACACAAAACCATGTTTTCATCGTTGTCATCACCACCACTATAAGAATCATCGCCATCACCATCACCATCGCCATCGTCATTGCCATCATCATCATCATCTTCTTGTTCTTCTTCTTCTTCATTGTTTCCCCAATTTATGTCAAGTTGAAGCAATTCATGTTGACTGATTTCTTCATAATAAGATGATTCAACAAGTATATTTTGATCATCAAGTGTTTGGGTAGGAAGGACACGACATGGTTGATAAATCTCATCTGATTGATCAACATCAAATGATCGCACATTGTTGGCATCTTCAATAAATTCACCCATGTCAACATTATAACGACTTCTAGCAGTAGTCTTAATAACCGTCCACCATTCAGATGATTTATTACCAGGCGGATATGTATAGTAGACTTGTTGACATTGTTGTGCTAGAACAAAATCTTCATTTCCATGTAGTCGAGATGTATGCTTGATTTCAACCAAACCATTCGAACGATGTACCCTAATCCCTCGCTTTGTATCATACCAATTACATTTAAACATAAATAACTTGCACTTACTCCCCAAGTATTTGAGCCGAACAACTTCTTTAAGCATTCCATAATAATCACGTTCATTATTATCATAGCAACTTCCCTTCACACAAACTCCACTATTCATTGTCTTTTTAAAACGCCCATAACTTTGAGTATGAAATTTAAAACCATTCACATAATACCCATTATAACATTTCACTGAAGTTGAAGGCCCCATAGCAAGTCCAAAGAGTTGATTTCCAATTCCGTTACATTGGTATTCCACCTAGCATAATAGTTAACTTCATAAGAAATAGTGATTTAAAAGAGATTAGTAATCTTTTTAAAGTAACTAATTGACATAAAATATAAATACTTATGTATACTTACATTATTTTTTAACCAATTTGGAAAGATCTCTTCGCATAATTTTTCAATTTCAACATCACTCACATGTGGTTGTTGTGACTTTAGCTCTTGACGACATTGCCTAAAATTTTCAAATATTAAAGTTAATAACAGATTATTATAAATTAAGTACAAAATAATATTTTATACTTACTCTAAATAAGGCTTAAGTTCTTGACAATTGAATATCACATAGTTATGTGCAACTTGCATTTCAGCATGGGACAACTGTCTTCTATAAAATCTTTTGGATAATTTTTTCCCTGGATAGGAAAAAATAGAGAGACATCCATCTACAATGTTAAGGCCACCATCATCATTCCGTGGAACTCGATTCCAAATTGTTTGCACGTCATCACCAAAATAATGAGATGCAAAATTGGTGATTTCATCAATCAAGTATGCTTCACATATGGAACCCTCAACTTTAGCTTTATTGGTCACTTTCTTCTTCAAATAAAACATATACCTATATCATTTCTTAATATTAGTTTATTTTTTAAAATAAAAAGGGAATAAAATTAACATAGTATAAAAACATACCGTTCAAATGGATACATCCATCGATATTGAACTGGTCCACCAACTTTTGCCTCATAAGGTAGATGTATCATCAAGTGTTCCATGGAGTCAAAGAAGGATGGAGGAAAAATCCTTTCAAGTTTGCACATTATTTCAATTATATTCATCTGCATTAACTCCATATGCTGGGCATTTAAATTTGTTGTACAAATATCTCGAAAAAATACAGACAGTTCAGTTAATGCCTCCCATAGTGGCCTAGGTAAGTAAGGTCGGAAAGCAGTTGGAAGAAGTCTTTGAATGAAGACATGACAATCATGACTCTTCATCCCCGAAACCTTACATTGTGCCTCTTTCACACATCGTGAAATGCTTGAAGCATAACCATCAGGAAATGATAATTCCTTCAACCATGACAAAACTTCTTGTTGTTGTTTCTTGTGTAGACAATAAGTGCCTTTAGGTTTGTAAACCCGACCACTCATATCTTGTTGCAAATGCAGATTTGGCTTTTTACAATATAATTGAATGTCCAACCTAGCCTTTAAATTATCCTTACTTCTATTAGGACAATCCATTACTGTATAAAAAATATTGTCGAAGACATTTTTCTCAATATGCATGACATCAAGATTATGACGAATCAAATTTGTATGCCAATATGGAAGCTCCCAGAAAATGCTCTTCTTCACCCAATTGTGTTTAACACCAAAGCCAGGAATTTTATCATTACATGATGAACTTCCATTATGTCCCTCAGTATACTTGGACACTTCATTTAACATTTCCAAACCAGACGGACGAGGTAAAGGAGGGAGCCTTTCAATTACTCCTTTCAAAAACTTATCAGATTGACATCTATATGGGTGGTTCATGGGTAGGAATCGTCGATGACAATCAAAAAATGTTGTTTTCCCTCCATTTTTTAATCTAAAAGCCTTGCTATGCTCCATACAATAAGGACAAGACAGATTTCCATGAGTACTCCACCCTGATAACATACCATATGCTGGAAAGTCACTAATGGTCCACATCAAAGCTGCCCTTAATTGGAAATTTTCCTTTCTGTATACATCATATGTTTCAACACCAACTGACCATAAATTCTTTAACTCATCAATTAAAGGCCTTAAGAAAATATCAAGCTTTTTCCCCGGATTCTTTGGCCCAGGAATCATCATTGTCAAAAACATGAATGGTCTAGTCATGCACTTCCACAGAGGCAAATTATAAACAGTAACAATTACTGGCCAACAAGAGTATGTATTTGAAGACATGTCAAATGGACAAAACCCATCAGTGCATAACCCTAACCGAACATTTCTCGGATCTGATGCAAAGCTTAAGTGGACACGATTAAACTCCTTCCATGCCTCCCCATCAGATGGGTGCACCATAACCCCATTATCTGACGTATGAAAATGATGCCATGTCATATCTTTGGCATGATATGGAGACATGAACAGTCTCTGAAGCCTTGGTGTCAAGGGAAAGTATCGGAGTTGCTTCTCAGCCTTATTGGAACCTTTGCTAGTAGGATTTTTAGGTTTGTATCGTGAACTTCCACAAAAATCACAATTAATTTTCATAGCATCTACTCCATAGTATAGCATACAGTAATTAGGACACACATCATATTTCTCATAACCAAGTCCAAGTGGCCGCATAAATTTCTTGGCATCATAAAAATTGGATACCAAATTTTCATCATTAGGCATGCAACTTTTTGTAAAATCAATAAACTTGTTGAAGGCAGTCTGAGTCAAATTTAAAGTTGACTTCATATTAAGCAATTGTACACAAGCAGATAATTTGGATTGCTTGGTACACCCATCCCACAAAGGCTCCTCCGCAGCTTTCAAAAGCTGAAAAAATTTAGTTGCCTCCAGATTTGGAAGTTCCTCTGCCACTACAGGACTAAACACATTATCATTATAGTATGCATCACCAACCCCCATTGCATCCATGACCAGATTCCTATATGGATTTTGTAGACAAACATCATTCACAACATGACTAATTCCAACCGATGAAGGTCCAGCCAATATTGGTTGTGCGACATAAGGCTCCCCATGTACAGTCCAATTTTCATAACAAGGTAAAAAACCTTTTGTCAATAGATGCTTACAAACATCATCTTCCTTTAAAAACTTTTGATTTTTGCACCTAACACAAGGACATCTAATTTTCCCCCCAGATATATTTTTATCAATTGAAAAGGCAAAATTGATAAATCTTCTAACACCTGTAATGTATTCAGGACGAAGACGACCATCCATAAGACGACCATACATCCACGATCGATCATCCATGTTAATCTAATTAACATGATAACACCAATAAGTATTTTTATAAATAAGCATACTGCTTTAACTACTAGTACTTAAACAATCATTTAAATTAAAATATGTTGTCTAACCAAATAATCAAAATGGAATTTGGCCCTCTAAATGCCTTCATGGTTTTGAAATTAAATAAAGAAGACCGAGGCTTGTTCTTATTCTTTTTAAGAGGAAAATTTCTAAAAACATGAACTTCAGGGAGCAATATGTAAAAGCAGAAATAAAAAGGACAGCACTATGGCTAGAAAAGTTAATTGAATATAATCCCAGCATCATGTTCACATAAACCTCCAAACCTAGGATCTACAAGGAAAATAAATTTAAATATGAATAATCTAATCCCAATGAAAAGCAGAGTTCCAATTAATTGAAAAGATTACAATAGGCATGCCCAGCAAACAAATTAAGCATAATCTAATTAAGCAACCATAAAAAAAATGAAGCAAAATAGACTTACCTAAGCCCCAATAATCAATGACCCAAGGTGGAGATTTCCTTGTTGCAACTCAATCAGACTTAGCCAACTCTATTGATTTATATTGTGATCCAATAAGCCATTTATACTGCTGGAAAAGTAAAAAACATAAACAGTATGTTATACCTATCCACCTATATCAATTGCTAGTCTTTAAAACAAATGTAAGTTCAACTATGAAAAACAAAAAGAATATCCAAGTTAAAGTACTGTTTAGTTTTTATATTTTCATGGCAATTGTTTTGTCATAACAATTTTTTTTCTTTTAAGATCTAACCTAAAAATTTTCAATCTTGAACAAGATTACAAAGTTATTTTGAAATTTATTATCAATAAAGAATAAATGTTAGAATTACCACTGCTGAAAGAGCACATCAATAAAGCATAGAACTACCCAAGAAACACCCACCAGCATATAATGTTAGAATTTTTTTTTTAAAAAAAACATGGTTAAAAGAGCATATTTCAGAACAGATTTAAAGTGAGTTTCATATGAAAATTAATTTTCAACATAAATCCCTTGATATGAAATATTATATCTTATGGTTTTCAAAAACATAATGACTAACTTATAAAATCATAAATAATGCATAGACTAAATTATAATGTACTCTAATTATTATCTCTTAAAACCTATAACTTAATAGGAATCTATATGCTTAGGACATAATTTTTCTACAAAACCAAGCCTTTGCATAAAATGAAATTCCAATGAGATGCTTTTTCAACTCAAAGAGCAGAACAACAAGGTACAAAAAGTATAGCATAAATAACTTAGCTATAAATAAACCTAGCTAACAACAAGTCAGATCAAGAGAAAATCAGTCCCAAGACTAAGAATTCACAGCAATGAACTACTGACTTCCCAGCAACAATCAAAATAAATTTGGAGTTAATTGATATATTATTTAGTCATCTTCAGATTTCATTTTGGTCTCATAATTTCCATCTAAAAAGAAACTTAATATCAGATTCAATGAAAGAAAATCATTCAATTAATTTTTTTATATACAAACTACAATTGAATAAGGAAAAGAAAAATACAGTTCTATGTCCTAAAAAGTTAATTGAATATAACCAACATACAAACTGGAATTGAATAAGGAAATAAAAAAAAACAGTCCTATGCCCTAAAAATTGAAATATGCATATTTAAATTTTGATACAAAAGAATCAATACATACCACTTAATCCCGTCTTTGGTAGTTATTGCAATATCTGAATTTTGTTTGCTGAAAACAGGAACTCCATCAACCCTCCTACTCCCATAGCTATGTGGAATAGTCTTGAGAAGTTGGTGTGCTGCCTTGACTTGTGACAGCATAAATCAGATAAACAGAATTATGAATGTATCACAATAAACACAACTTTATGAATACAATAAGTGTGTATAAGTTTTGCAACTAAAACTAATAATTGCATATTTTGAAAAAATATTTACAAAAATCAGCAACCACCACATCCTAGTAAGTTGGATTGGCTGTGACTAAAACGCAGCACTAAAACTTTGCAAGCATGCTCAATCAAATTACAAGAAGAAGAAAAGAAGCACTTGGACTGCTACAGAAGAAGAAAATCATCACAGGTTAACTAGTTGCTAGACTCTATAGATTTTAATAGCATCCATACGCTGCTATAACACTTAAAAATTATAGAAGTAGAGCATTACAAGATAAAAAGTTGAAGCAACAGGGTACATCTCAGTGAAAGCAAAGAAATTGAACTAATGCATAATTTCCATCGATCACTCTTTTCCAAACATATGAATTACAAGCATTAGTCCAGTAG
This sequence comes from Populus euphratica, assembly GCF_000495115.2. NCBI lineage: Eukaryota > Viridiplantae > Streptophyta > Magnoliopsida > Malpighiales > Salicaceae > Populus > Populus euphratica. The sequence continues at coordinate 56,253 of NW_011500149.1, read as the reverse complement.
CCTAAAGACATTCAATTTATGAACTATAACCCTAAAAATTAAATTGGGGGTTTTGATAAATTTTCAATTAAACATGCATAATTAAGTTATAGATTATGTTAAAAACATTTCATAAACCCTTATATTATCAAATTAATAGCCTAAAACCAGCATTCAAAGTATCGAGAAAAAAAATGTTACCTGTGTTCTTCAGTTACAAGTGACCGAGATGGATCTACAGGACAGAAAAAAACCTGAGATTGGAAAAATTAGGTGAAAGATTTTTAGTGTAAGTTAAATTGCAACAAAGAAAAACAAAAACCCTAAATTTTCAATTACCTGAACTATTGAAGAAAAGCGTGAAAAACCCAACCCGTTTACAATGAGAAGGGGTAAATCAGCATGTTCGATAGTGATAATGCTGGGTTTGGTTCGATGTTGCCACGGGTCTGTGGTTTTGGTGGTTTACAGAGAAAGATTGAAACTGTGCAGATGAAAGAGAAGAAGATGAAGGAGAAGAATTACGGGTGCTGAAGACACGAAAAAGATGACATGTTTGGGATAAAGGAAAATCAAATCGATGAAGAGAGGGTGATTTTTCTACAGTATTGGATCGATGTTATTAGGGATGAAGGAGACTGGCAGAGTGAAAGTTCATTAATTTTCATCTGTTGGTTTTGTTAATTGGTCTCTGTTTGCATTTCGGTGTGGGGGGAGAGTACTGATGTAGATTTACCAAAGCCAGCAAAAAACAAACGGTTGAGATTTTATCCTAGTAAGTATAATCAACGATGTTCGTAATTTTGGTTTTATATTAAAATTTAAATAATTATTTTTTTAATTACCAACGGAAAATCCGTTGCTAAATTCAACGTAAAGTTTGCAACGGATTTTCCGTTGCTAAAATCCGTTACTAACATTAAAAAAATAATATATATGTAATCTGTTGCAAATCTGTTGCTGAATTTAGCAACGGAATTATCCGTTGCTAAATTCAGATGCTAATAGCCCCTGTTTTTAGTAGTGTCTAGAATAAAAATTGCTTTGCAAAGAAAATTATAAAGTTATAATTATAAAATTTCTATTGTATTAAAGCATTGTTTCTAAAATATTCATGGTTGATGCTCTTTTAAATATTTGATATTTATTAGAGCTATAAAGACAAATACATATTATGTTCTCTCTTTTATAAAAGAAAACAATTGTTCTCATATGTTACGGTATAAAGGATATCTAAAACTAATATGTAAATACTTATTATAAGATATATACACTTTGACTCACAAAGAATTTCATATGGAGATATCACATATATCTATAGAAAGGCTTACATGATGATTGTGTAAGTGACTTTAGACTTGAGATCATTAAATCATCATATATAAAAAATGTTATGCTTTGATCATATTATATATTATGTTAATCGAGGTAATGAAATAACAAACATTGAGTATAACATGAACTATATAAAGATGTTTGAGTAATCAAAAGAAGATTCATTATTTTAGGTGAATTAAAAAAAATATTATATTTGTTCTCAAATAGTATCAACTAAGAAATCCTTAGTTTAGGTGGAATGAAATTTGAAAAGAGTTTCAAGTCTTATTCAAATTATCAATGATTATTATATAAAGAACAAACATGATTTAACATGACAAACATACTACATGCTTTAATGCTAAATCAAAATATTATTGATAAAATGATATTAATTACACTAAGAAACCAGTAACTAAGAGGTTAATTAAGTCACTAATAATTTTTTTAATATTTGAAAGATTATAACACATTGTTAGATGATACACATGATTTTCAAATATAAATTAATCAATTATTTAACTGATAATAAATTAAATTATTAAATTTATTTAATTATAATTATAATTTAAACTTAGGCCAACATATAAAGAACTTAATGGGTTGCACATATTAAGAATTATTAGTTAGAAATTAAACTAAAATGATTTAATTAAGTATGACTTGATTAAAATATATTTTAGAAATTAAGGATTATAATATAATTAATACATTGATTATATTTCTAAACTGAGAAAATCAAGTATGGACTTAATTGAGTTAATTTTTAAAATTATTTTAAATTAATATATGGATATTATTTAAGAGAAAATTGATATTTTGTCAATTTTTCCTATAAATAGTAAGTTATTTCTCTTATTTCTTTAGTTGTTGTCTGTTAGTAAAAAAAATATACAAAAACACAAAATTAGATTTAACACTTTAGGTATAACGATCCTTCTATTCTAAATAATTTTGTTTCATAGTTTTTGTTACAAATATAATATTCAGAAACCCAACAAAAAGGAGATTTCATAGAGGGAGAGAGGTTTGGTCCTGTTTGGATTTTTTAAAAAAAATGTATGTTTGTCACATGTTTTACATATGACTAAAATGTTTATAGAGTTTTTAAGACCATTTAGGGTATGATATTAAGTCAAACATTATCACATTGAGCATCACAACAAGTCCATAATAAAGCAAAAGGCTTGTTTTTTGTTTGGAAAATAGAGTAAAAATATATTAAAAAAATGAGTTGTCCTTTTCTATTATAGTAAAAAAAAAAAAACCTAACTAGTCTTTAGATATCTATGATAAAGAAATGATTATGTTAAAGAAAAGATAATATCACTCTAAAATATCCCACCTAAGATAAGTTATATTACCAATCTTGTCTTTTATTTTTAATGGTTTATTATGTCTAATCTACCGATGGTCTGTCTACTAGATGATAACGGGTCTACTTTAATAAGTTAAACCCTAAGGTAAGGTTTACACCTAGTCATTTAAAGGTTTGGTTTATTTTTATCACTCCTAGTTATTATCTGTAAATAATACTTGGTGTAATAACAATTCTAAGATTGATCACTCCTAATCATAACATTTGACTAATTATCAATCAAGTCAAGCTAATGAATAATTCATGGATTTGTGTTAGGCTCGTAGAACCTAACCAACATCTTAGAAATGATTCATAGATGGCGCCTCGATAAGATTCATCTATCTTATAGCTCCTAAATTTCACTTGTAATATTTGTTGAATAAGACTTAATACTTTTAATGCATATTCAAATGTAATAAGTGAATATTAGACTAAAATTGTTTTAATACTCTTGATTTTGTTATTGATGAATATTAGACTAAAATTTTTATTATTTTAAAATTAAAACAATGTGCTTTTCCTCTTAACATATAAGACGATGTGCTTTTCCTCTTAATATATAAGGCAATGATACCAAAAGTGAATAGCAAACTATTTTTTTAACATAGATTTTTAAGGATTTGAAAATGTTGGTCCAATAGACCTTTTAATTTGAGTAAAGTCTCAATGGATTTTATAAACAAGTTATAAAATCCTAATACAAAAACATGTAATAAGATGAATATTTTTTATTTGTTTCTTTTTTTTAGAAATGAGAACATAGAAATAATATTTTAATAACAAAACTAGCATGAACACTAACTAAATGCAAAAATATATTTTTTGTTTTGTGAGATTTGGCCATAACATATGAAATTTGAAATATAATTTTTAACATGATCATGAAGTCAAGGATGAATACAACAAGCATGAAAACCCAAGATAATAATTTAATTCCAAGAATTAAAAATAATAGGTCATATTATTCATTAATGTATCATCCATGCAAGCAAGAATACAAAAGGCTATCATGTTTTATGATTATTATCTCCTTCTTTTGAACCCATGATGTTCTAGTACAAGAACATGATCTTTAGTAACTAAGTCTTATTATATATAACAAAAAGTACCCATTTACACTTCCAAACACCAATGATGTATAATTTTTTTTAATACCAAATAGTGATTTTACATTCCATAACAAACCAAGTTTAAACTATGAAATGAAAGCCGACAAAAACCTAAAAAATTTCCTTACAAAAGATTTCCAAAAAAACCCAAAAAAATCAAACTTCAAACAAACCAACTTGATCTAAATTCCTCTTATATCCATTCATGCTTCTCAAAAATTAAAAAGCAAACTTCTTAATATAATGGTTAATTCTAAAAAACAAAGACTTTATAACTCCAGCAAATGTAACCTATAAAACATACATGTGAACAACATATTGGATAACAAGGAAAAAAGATGTTTAAGCATACGAAGGGGAAGAAGTTCACTTGATCCTGAGTTTACTAAAATAACCCTTTAAGTCTAAATCCTCTTTGTTAATCTGAACTAATTGTAACTAGGAGTTTTTGCAAGTTGCAATGAACTCCAATAAGATGGTGACCAACTAAAGTTGTTGGTTCCTGCCTATTAAGAAATATAAGTTATTTTGTTTTATTTTTTAAGGTTATAATAGTATTTTTATTTTCTTTTCAGTTTAACCTATATATAATATCTTTGTATTTAGATTAAACACATTCCTTTAGATTATAGTGATAATGTAATATCAATAAAACATTAGCCTCATTCTCTTTTATTTTTGTTTTTCTCTTTATTATGCAATATCATATGATCTTAGTTGCTTAAATTATTTGTATAAGAATTATGATAATTTATCATCTCAGGTTCTTAGTACTTCAAATACCTCTTCTCATATTCAACAAATTCATATTGATCATTTTACAGGTACTAATACTTTACTTTTTGGTACACCCGAAGCTCACTTTTCTTCTATAGTCCCTCAAACTCTGCCTAAGATTATAGATCCACCTCTACATCAATTCATATGATAGCCTACTCACCTAAAGTTTATCTTCTTTCTTAGTCGAAATATATTGCAGATATTTTTAAATGGGCTAGGCTTACTAATAATAAGATTGTAGATACTTTTATTGAGGTTAATACAAAATATTCTTCTTTTGATAGTTTACATTTTTCAAATTCTACTTTGTATTGTATTATTATTAGGAGCTTGATATATCTCACTATTACTAGCCTAGATATTGCATATGTCATTCATGTTGTTAGTCAATTTGTTACCTCTCCTACTACCAGTTATTAGACAATTGTTCTTCATATTTTATGATATTTTCGAGATTCAGTTTTTCAGAGTTTGTTACTTCTATTCATCTTTTCTTTAGAGTTGTGTGCATACTCTAATGCTAATCATAACGGTAATCCCACATCATAAGTTTGTTATTGGTTTTTTTATTTTTTTTATTTTTTAAAATAATAAGAAATAATCTATTATTAGGGGGGCTTTGGCATGCTTTTTATAGGCTAGGATGTGAGTCCCTAAATCATGTTACTAATTACATCCTTACCTTGATTCTTAAATGTCCATTGTAGCCATTAATTCCTTGTATTTTTGTTTGTTTTCACTTGAGCTGCAGATTGATAAAGTGGTGTGCTAGCGAGCCACTCTATAGTTTTTGGCTAATTAGAGTAGGGTTTTTTATTTGATATTGAGCCACTCTAGTGCTAAAGATTATAGGAATCTTACGTGAGAGCACGAAATTAATGGTGTGTTAGGGGGAGGGTCTAGCATGTTGCTTGTCATAATTGATTAAAAAAGCATGATGAGGGGTCTTAGGTGGGGCTTCTCTTTAGGGAAAAGATAGTTCACAGTAATGTCAAACAATTGAATTAGAATGGAATGACATTGATTAGTACTTAAAAGTGTATTTTTATCAAGGTTTTATATTATTATTTTGCATTTGAAGTATCAATAACTCCTTAACTAAAGCATGTTTTATAATAACATATATAATAATATAAGATACATTTAATTTATGGTAAATATTTATTTTAAATGCAGGCCTATTATATAAATGAAAGGATTGATTGATGAGTTTAAGAACTGAAATTGAAAGGACAAAGAGATGGCCAAACTTAGAAAAGAGATGCTGGTGCAGTCCAAATCAGAACACTGTTCGGTAATTAAGTCATATTTGGAGCTGTAAATCTCAGATTTAGGTATACTTTATATGGATGGAAAGGTAATACATAGGCCTACAACTTTTATAGGAGCCCAAGATTTAAAAAGATCATTTTTAAGTCTAAATTGTAGCAATAACAAAGAAGTCTGAATCTGTCCTGCAGCTTGAACACTATTCTGTATTTGACCTATATTTGGAGTTCTAGAAGTTCAAATGACCTTAATTTTTTTTCTTTAAAAGCTGAGATAATTTTCTAAAACTTTTGTGTTTTCAAGTGATTCAAATTTTAACATTATCAATGATGTTTTGGGTATATAAGAGTAGATAAGGATTGCCACCAAGTTAAGAGTTGGCCACCCACTCATCAATTAGTCATTAAATTAATAGTTTCTAATTTTGGCCTATAAAAGAAGGCATATTCCATGCATTTAGGCATCTTGGTTTCCAAATCAAGATCATGCTCTTACTTTCCCTCTTTGTATTGCTTATGCTTTGCTTTCATTAATATCAAGTATATACCTTTCATTTCCTTTCCTTTACTTAGTTAACTTTTATCTTATTTATGTTCTTATTTTGTTTATTTATTTTTATTTCTTTTATTATGTTTAGTTAAGTTTATTATGTCAATATGAAAAGTTTACACTAATAATGTAAGAATAAGTATAGTGTAAACTCAACATGAACCTGAATGTTTGATACTGACATGTTTTTTATTTGTTATCTTATTTACTTTTAATACTTTGCTTGATAAATTACTAATCTAGATTTATGTTGTATAATACTTGGTACAATAAAAACTTGGCACTTTCATAGCCCATACTGTATGGTATAACCGACACTTGAGCTACGAAAGGAACTTGATTTGTTGTTAATATAAGTTATAATCATGAATACCTGACAATATTTACAAGTATTAACATTATTTGAATAAGATAACCAATATAATCATGTTAACAATTTATAATCTGATTGGAACCTCCTTTATATGTGGTTTTCATTTGAGTAATTAGAGTTTATATTATACTTGTTTGAAATACCATTAGTAGATCCTCTAACCTTGACATTTATTGTTATCACTGTTTAATCCTTACATTAATCTTTTATCTCAAAGCTCTCATCTTTATTATTATTATTATTATGGATTTGTTGTTGTTGTATTATTGTTGTTTATAATTTATACAATTAACATCCTTGTGGTTCGACCCCGATCTTACCAGGTTATTTATTACTTCGACACTCCTGCACTTGAGAGAAAACATCAATCTTTTGATCGTGTCAAATATCATTTTTAGTTGTAGTCCTTAATTTATAAAAATTTCAATCCAGCCCCATATTAAACCCTTTCCTTTGAAATGTTCTCAATTTCATCATCGGTCCAATTTAATTTGGTTCCTGTATTTTTTATGTTCCTTACAATGTGGTTCTTGGTCCTTTAGTTAATTCAATTTTCATCGAATTTACTCTTAATCTTGACTTTTCTCTCAATTAAACCATTCCAAGTTTCTATATCTTTTATTTAGGTTTTTATTTTGTCATTTTATGCAATTTGGCACTAAATTTCACTTTTTCTCTTCAATTAGTCCCCCGGCAAATTGGACTTCAACACTTTGCCACCTTTGTTCACTTTTGTGCAATTATTTAGTTTGTGCAATCATAATAAATTTTAATATTTTTTTTATTTTTTTCAATTAAACCCCAATTTGCATGTTCACATTGATTTTTAACCAAATGTAACTTAAATTCCTATCTATTTGTGACCCAAGAAATTATTTTTGGAGATTTTGATTTAATTGAATTTTTATGGATATTTCTAAAAAAGATACTGTATTGAAAAAAAAATTGGGGGACCTAAAATTCAGTTATTAGATTTAGTTAATTTGGATGGAAAAATTAATGAAAGAATAGATTAGGAACTTGGGCATTTTCCAATGATAAAATTGATTAATTAAAGATATAAGGACATTATAAAAACTCGTCATTTTCCCTATTATATTCTTAAAAAATAGGTTAATCCCATTTCATTAATATATGCCTGTATATATATCTCTTTGAATAATATAAAATAATCTTCTTAATAATCCATGCCTAACCTGTATAATACCTTAAAATACAATAACTAAAATATATATAAAAAAATAAAAGTACATCAATATTTATCAAATTAATTATAATCAATTAGACCCTTGGTATGTATGGATGCACGCATATATATATATATATATATATAAAAGATCCTTTGTTATTGTTTTACATTATTTTTTTCTATTATATTTTAATACCATCACTACTAGAAATTAAGAAGACTCCTTTAAACAAAACATTCATAAAAGTTTTTTTAATGCCTATATCTTTAATCCCTGTACATACCACATATAACTAAAATAATAAATAATAAAATTATATCATAATTTAACACATTATTAAATTGGATTTTTATTTTATTTTTGTAAGGAATTTTTTAAACTTTGTTTTCATGTTATCTTTAACTTCTTTACATAGAAGTATTTATAAATTTTGATGAACTTTATTAATATAAAAAATAGATATTTTATATAAAAGAAAGAATAAAATTTTTATTTATGTTTATATTTTTGATATCTATCTCATATATTAAAAAAATCTTAAAAGTTAAAGGATGAATAAATTTTTTTAATGGTAATGTAATCATGGGATGCTTTAAAGAAGCTTTGAATAAAATTTTATTTTATATTTTTAAAAATAATTTTACTTAAATTATATTCACATATAGTATTTTATTGAACTCTTTTTCTTTTTTTAAATAATTTAATATTTTATAAAAAATTTATGTATGCAAGTGCATACCTTGACCTAAAGGAGGAGATTTGTTGTTAGGATGGTACCAATGGCGGCCCTCATGCATTCAAGGACTTTCAAAGAAGATGAGCTTGGAGAGAGATAGAAAGGAAAAGTTCAAAAAATGGCAAAATAAATAAACAAATATATATAATAAGGCTTAAAATATAAAAATATATAGATGGTTTAGCTCGTATAATTCATGATAAAATAAATCTTCATGGTTATATGCGATATATGGCATGTGCGTGGGTTTATTTTAGATTAAATTAGTGGATAATTGTTAAAATATTATAAATATGCATTTGAATTTTTTTTTTTAAAAAACAAAGATATTTTGAGCGTTGTTAACCAAATCATGAAAACCCCAATTTTATAAATTAAGGTTACTGTTCCCAGAGATATAAAAACCATAATTAATTGAACAAGGTAAGAGGAATTGGACAAAGAAGCTCAAGCACGGATGATTGAGGAGCTGTGTAAGTGGAAACTTGTTGTTGGTGATGATGTGTTTAGAGAACCAGATTGCTCAAAGCTTCTCTGTGTTATGGTTGGAGATGGTGTTCAAATCATAGGGATGCCGGTAGTTACTACTGGCTTTTTAGCCCTTGGTTTCATGTCGCCAGCTTCACGAGGGATCGATGCTGCTGATAGGGATGATTTTACTGTATCTTTTCCTAGGTATTGTGGTAGGCTATGTTGCAGTACGTTTCCCGAGAGCCATAGAAGAAGCTCCAGAGGAAGAAGGTCTATTTCTTGGTCGATCGCGTGCTTCTTCCCTGGAATTGTCTTCGTTATCCTTACAATTCTGAACTTCCTTCTCTAGGGAAGCCACAGCACTGGTGCAATTCCTTCTCCTTGTATTTCAAAATTATTCAGAACACACCCCACGTGTGATCGGATGAAGAAGAAGAAGGTATAG